>NC_087221.1:14521815-14534315 GCF_015104395.2 Macrobrachium nipponense | reverse complement strand
CCATGAGGGTACGCATCATCAGTGGGAATCGGGTTTTCTAAGTATTGGTCTTCCTCATTCAGCTGGGAATCTAAGGATCGTCCTCTATCTGGCTGGACCGCTTTGACCTGATCAAAACCATCATTAATTCCAAAATACCAGTTTGAGTATCATATGAACTGATTAGAATACCCATAGGAACTCTGCAGACAGTTCATTTTGCCATGCATCAAAATACAGTTTAATTAAACAGTAGTGCATCAAAATAATGTTTAAAACAGCAATGCATCAAAATAAAGTTTAAAACATCAATGCATCAAAATAAATTTTAAAACAGGAACGCATCAAAATAAAGTTTAAAACAGCAATGCATCAAAATAAAATTTAAAACAGTAATGCATCAAAATGAAGTTTAAAACAGCAATGCATCAAAATAAGTTTGAAATAGCAATGCATAAAAATAAAGTTTAAAACATTTATCATATTGTGAAATACGAAAAAAGAATCTCTCGTTCCTTCATAAGAAGTTACACCTTTAACAACAAAAATTGCCAATCTTTCTAATGAAGGTAGCAAGTTAGACTCACTTTAAACCGGTAGCTATCTCTGGCTTCCCTGTCAAGGCTAGCAGTCAAGTACACTTGGCCAGTCATGGCATCAACTGCCACGATTCCAGCCAACTCAGGATTGAGCAGACGATACTGGAGCTTATGGTTGGTGTATGCATCACTCACATTCAAATCCAGCAGCCTTAGAGGTGTGTTGTTATTCTCCTCAACAACAACCTGTAGGAAAAAATGAATGAACTCAGTAATGGTGCGACGTTGATATTTCATTAAAAGTATATGCCTTGTGGTTTGGAGAGACAGGTTCATGCAAATGCTTTGCAACTAATGAGCTTCCTTAGCTGGTTGCTAACATCAGAGGACCTGGATGGTCATTTGGCCAGGCTATAAATTTCGAAAGGATGAAGTCGTGCCAAGCTGAATACAGCGTGAAATTATAATCGGCAGAAATAGGCTATTAAAAGACTTTCACAAAAATGAATACAATTTCTTTTTACAGTCTCTGGTAAAAGTAAGTTTCCTTTCTTCACAATCCATTTAAGTTAGCATCTACATTCAGTCATCAGTTTTGACACTAAAACCGTTGAGAATTTCACATTGAAGCAGGCCGAATCAGATGGAAATATGATATCCCCAACAGTAACGGAAAAAGCAAATTATATTGACTTCCTGCAACTCACTCCAGATCATAAATTGGTAAAATTTTCAATAAAAATTATGACTAATTAACTTTCGAGTCAAGCAAAAGAAATAAGAACGAAAGATATTCTTCAGACCTTCATGAGCAGAAGAATGAGTTTTTATATCATGATAAAGAATGTCCTTAATGTGCATATTGAAGGAGACATCAGCAGTTACAGCATAAAAAAGCACTTCTATGAAATAATGCAAACTCTACTATCAACACACTACTGCTCTTAGATATTAAGCAATCAAGTATGATTCCAATCACTAGGGAATACATGGTGGTTATTAAAAGATATTGTCATACCTGTCACCTTCAACGGCACACTAGGAAAAGACTTCCACTCCCCTACCAAAGTACAATATCTTTTAATACTCACTCGATATTCCTCCCTCTCGAAGAGCCTGGTGGTTAGCTCCTCCTCGACATCAACCACCGTGATGCTCAGCAAAGCAGTCGAAGTGAGAGGAGGATTACCCAGATCCTGTGCTACCACTGTCACATTATGCACCGGCCAACGTTCGTAGTCCAATGCTCCAACAGTGTAGATACTTCCATTCTTGGAATCAATAGCAAACTTGTCAACTGAGCCCTCTAGTCCATATAAAATAATGCCATTGCCTAACCCACTTGAATCAGTGTCATTAGCAAAGATCTGAGCAAGAAAAGTGTTGCTTGGTGCACTCTCAGACACATTGGCTATATACACAGGAATGTAGTTGTTATTTTGACTTGAAGAAGAACTAGCTGTATCATCTGGGAGGCTAAGAATCTCCTGATAGCCATAAAAGACTGGAGCATGGTCGTTTACATCCGTGACATCTATGTGAACGAGGACAGAAGAGGACAGCTGGGGTTCGCCCATATCTGTCGCTACAACAGAAAACTCATAACTGTCCCTCTTCTCTCTGTCAACTGCGCCTGTGGCCAAAATGGTTCCCGAGGTCTCGACTACTCTGAACGGAAATAGCTGATCTTCATTGGAATTGTTTAAGAAGGTAATGTGGTATCGTACCTTACCATTATCGCCCAGATCTTGGTCGACAGCTGTAACTTTACCAACTTCTCCAACGAGGTATTCTCCTTCAGCTACCTGGAAGCTGTAGACTGGTCGCTCAAAGCGAGGAGCGTTATCATTAACATCGAATACTGCAATGGCAACCGTTGTGTACGATGAAAGGCCACCACCATCAGTGGCAGAGATGTTCAGGATATAAAAGTGATCGGGTTCCAGGACTCCCGTGACAACCACAATTCCAGTTTTGCCTTCAATAGAAAATTTGTTGGTGCTCTGAAGGATGGGTGGAGTGTTGCCCTTCCCATCTGAAAACTCGAATGACTTCTGTGCTTCTATGCCATAGTGAATATCACCGAATACTCGATCATCTTCATCTGTTGCTGCTACTTTCGTAACTTGAGAACCTACGGGCAGAGACTCCGGAACACGCACGAGAGAGCGCTCTAATTCGGCCATAAACTTCAAGTTCGATGCATCTGAAAGCTTCCTGGGGTTGTTCTCTTCACCTTGTCTTGATGAAAAGAGAGCGTCTCTTTCCACGAACTTCGGCCTGTTGTCATTGACATCTTCCACGATGATACTAAGATTGGCCTTGGAAGTCAAGTTGCCATCATCTCTCGCTTCGAGATGAAGATAATACGAATCGATGGCTTCCCTGTCTAAAGATTCCCCTACAAACTTGACGGTGCCATCAGATGAGTCAATGGAGAAAAGGCTGGCTGCTTCACCTGAGAGCTCAAGGGAGAAAGTGGCACCTGGGTATTTATCAGCATCACTCACCTGAAAGAAAGTTGGAAATGTATAGCTTCCGAATGACTCAACTCATGATATAAATTGCGGTTATGTAGATTAATTATTCTACAATTTCAAGGCTCGCTCACACCACAGTCAATCTTTCGATGGTATGAGAAACTAGCAGTTGATTGACATGTTAATAAAAAAAATTAATAACTCAACCTTACTGCATGTTTGAAGAATACTTTGGAATCATAACAACTGCATCTTTGCTTCGATGTTTTACTCAAAAGGTAATATATACATATATATTTATATCTTAACAGGCAATGTGATTTTTATCGATAGGCTAGAGTGCCGCACAAACTTTCAAGCACTGAAATCTATCTATGAATTATGTAATTTTCAATGACAATATGAATGAAAGGATTAAATTCCTTTGTTACATTTTGAAAATATATTATTTATACAACAAATATCTTATCATCCTTAATATTCTTATTACAAAAACCAACATTCATTTCTATGGTACAAGCCAAAAGACAAAGAACTTGTGCTGCAAAAGCTTACAGTCTAAAACGACCTTGTATATGAAATATATATATATACATATATACATACACACACAGACACACACACACACATATATATATATATATATATATATATATATATAATATATATATATATATATATCATATACAGTATATTCAGTGACTATATAATATGTGGTAGTGATTGTAAAAATTACAGGCCATATAACCTAGTTATCAGTCACCACCCAGTGAAGGCAGAAAACATTTGTCACATGAGATACAGATACAAGAGATAATTGAGAGGAATGGTGTTGAGGCCCCCTGACTGCATAGGATTGTTATACGTTACTTTAGATTTAAGAGTGCCAAGGCATCTCTCACCTGTATAGTGGGAAGGAGTCTCACGATTGTCCCAGGTAAAGCATTTTCCCTGATGAGGCCCTCGTAGCTGACTGCATTGAGCTGCGGGGGGTTATCATTCACGTCCTCAACCTAATGAGAAGACGAAAACTATCAGGTAAACAACCTCCAACAACAACAACAAAAATGTAAACATACTCACAACTAAAACTAAAGAGTGTACTGCACTTTGCGAGCACATACCTGCACTAGCGCCAATGTATCTTAAAATGAAATTACTATTCTCAAGACTATATATTTAATAAAAACTTATAACACTGAGTCTTCGCTCATGAATATGGGAAGAAAAAGCAGGATATGGTAAAATAGGATCCATACTACGATTCATTCCAATAATCATCATTCCTCCTTTTTCAGTATCTTTCAGCCAGACAGGTAAGCAACATCTATGAGCCAACTTCGTTAGTGGTGGTAAACATTGTACAAAGAAAATCACATTAGTTGTACAATGCTAATAATGGATTGGTGTCATTGCCTCTTTGTAATTAGTATACTATGTATGTTACTCTATCTTCGATCTGTGTTCACTTCTTCTGATTTCTCATTCTTCACATAATTATCAGCACTATCTGCAGAGGCAAGGAGGCTTTTTTTAAAGAATCCTGCTTACTTTGAATAATAATAATAATAATAATAATAATAATAAAATAATAATAATAATAATAATAATAATATAATAATCATAATAATAATAAAATACTAATAATAGTAATAATAATAATAGAATAGCCTCTGTCATTCTGTCTACTCCCATTAATGCTACTCTTATAATTTCACCATCAGCATCTACTAGTAAGAGCTTCTACGAAAGTGAAGCCTATAAGCTACTGTGTCAGCAGGAGCTGGATCCTGTTAATGATTTTCTCTACCTGCGTAAATATGTAATCTCCAGAAGATCTCGGTTCTCTATACCAGAACAAATATATGCGCTTCATGTCACAGAAGATCGTAATGACGTCCGTTAACCCCAACTCATAAACACCCTTTACTTCAACAAATCAATCCACCTTTATCTCCTTTATCGGATCAAATCAGTCCTCCTTTGTTCCCTAAAGATGATCAATGATCTTTACCAGAACCAACTAGTCATCCCTTATACCAATAAATATGTCAGACTTCTTCATCAAGATCAGGACAAGCGCCTTCAACAATCGACCTCTACCTGATCGAATCGATTCTCCTTTCTCCCGAAAAAAAGATCGTAGTGACCAACATTACCTGAACATTGACGTAAAAAAAAGATCGTAGTGACCAACATTACCTGAACATTAACGTAAAAAAAAGATAGTAGTGACCACCATAACCTAACACTGACGTAAAAAAAAAAATCGTAGTGACCACCATTATCTGAACACTGACGTAAAATAGATCGTAGTGACTACCATTACCTAACATTGACGTAAAAAAAAAAAAGATCGTAGTGACCACCATAACCTAACATTGACGTAAAAAAAAAAAGATCGTAGTGACCACCATTACCTGAACATTGACGTAAAAAAGATCGGAGTGACCACCATTACCTGTACATTGATGTAAAAAAAGATCGGAGTGACCACCATTACCTGAACATTGATGTAAAAAAAGATCGGAGTGACCACCTTTACCTGTACATTGATGTAAAAAAAGATCGGAGTGACCACCTTTACCTGTACATTGATGTAAAATAGATCGTAGTTACCACCATCACATGACATTGACGAAAAAAAAAAAGATCGTAGTAACCACCATTACCGAACCATTGATGTAAAAAAAGACGTAGTGACCACATTACCTGAACATTGATGTAAAAATAAAAAAAAAAGATCGAGTGACCACCATTACCGAACATTTGATGTTAAAATAAAGATGGAGGTGACCACCATTACCTGAACATTGATGTAAAAAAAGATCGTAGTGACCACCATTACCTGAACATTGGCGTAAAATAGATCGTAGTGACCACCTTTACCTGTACATTGATGTAAAATAGATCGTAGTTACCACCATCACCTGACATTGACGAAAAAAAAAAGATCGTAGTGACCACCATTACCTGAACATTGATGTAAAAAAAGATCGTAGTGACCACCATTACCTGAACATTGACGTAAAAAAGATCGTAGTGACCACCTTTACCTGTACATTGATGTAAAATAGATCGTAGAGACCACTATTACCTAACATTGACGTAAAAAAAAGATCGTAGTGACCACCATTACCTAACATTGACGAAAAAAAAAGATCGTAGTGAACACCATTACCTGAACATTGACGTAAAAAAGATCGTAGTGACCACAATTACCTGAACATTGACGTAAAATATATCTGAGGTCCTGGCACTGACGACAACCAAAGTGTGATTCGGATGGGCTTCGTAATCCAGTGGTGCCACGGTGTATAGAGTGGCATCCTGCGCAAGAGCAAAGTGCTTCCGAGCTTCTGGGCTAACCTGAATGGAGACACTTCTTCTTTAAAGTAAATATAACATATATATATATTATATATATATATATATATATATATATATATATATATATATATATATATATATATATATATATATATATATATATATATATATAATATTAAAAGATATTACAATATTATAAAATAAAACTACTTTTACTTGCTGTAATTTCGTTTCTGTAAAAGATAATAATACATCGTAATTTAAACCGATTACCCTACTATACTTATATCCAAAGGTCTGGGGTCAGCCGGGATATAAAGCATTTAGAGAATTGTTTCAATTTGAAGGGCAACTATAACTTCTGGGTAATGAAATGGTTTCTGAATTTATTTACTGATATTAACTTTTATATTTAGGTTTCCATATGCAATATGCATGTGGCTCTATACATACGAAAAGTTGAGAGTACACACAGAACGTCTAAAGAACCGGTTGAAAATAAATGCCACTGACCAACTCAAACTGGGGATCTGGTGCTAATCTTACGCCCATGTTTCTCAGCGCCAGCATCAAGTCTCCGACAAGACCACCCGATAAGTTTTCCTGTTGAAATACAACCATCATCGAGTTTTTAGAGAACATTTACTGCTTGTTGAGATACACACACACCACACACACACACACACACACACACACACACACACACACACATATATATTTAAATATAATGATATATATATATAATATAGATATATCTATATAGATATATATATATATTAAATTTTAAATATGATATATATATATATTATATATATATATTATATATTTTATATTATATAATATATAAATAATTAATATATGGTTATACATACTATAATAAATTATATATATATATATATATATATATATTAAATAATATATAGATATATATTATATACACACATTATGAAAATCTCTATTTACCCTAATTGTTCCTTCATGTTGCCATGGACTGTGCTCTGTTAAATAACTAAAATATGCAATAATAAAGCATGACGTCATGAGCAAGCAAAATATATTATAAGGGTAAAACTATCAATACTGAGACAAAAGACATATTTGCCAGCACCATAAAAAAATAAATTCAATCATTAATTCATAGATAATTAAGTATACCGTCATAACTAAGTTTATTCATATTAAAACTAACTATTACTCCTACTCATGACGCGTGTATGTATAAAATGTAGGCTCATTCTTTCATACCTGTATAGTAAAATTGATCATGTTATCCCTCCGGTTAGTTACGGGTTTTGCCACCGAGGGAGCCACGTGAACGGTTAGGTTGGTCGCCAGGGAGTTACGGCCGTCAGTGACCACCGCCTCAAACCGATAGATCTGGCGAGAGAACTCCTGAAGTGGCTTCAAGACAGACACGATTCCTGATGTCTCTTCTATGGCGAAGGGTACTGTAACAGATGAAGGATTTAAATGCATATCTAAATGACAAGGATCTAAAGGATAAAACAAAGAAATAATATCACACTGAGGGGCTGGTATTTCTTTCCGAAGCTAAAAGAGTATTAGACATGGAAGTAGCAAGGAGATGTACCAGCAAAAAGACCTAGTCATGGAGAAATAAAGACCTGGACAAGGGAGGGAATTAAGCGGAAAGTGCACAAACAAAAGAGTGGAAAAAATTATTAAACATCTAACAGTACTAAGGTAAAAGCTGACGTAAGAACGATGAAGATAATCATGAGAAAAAATTATTTATCTCAATTTACCTCCTTCTTCATAGGCATGGAACATGTCGAAGATCAATTCTGGGCCGTCCATGTCTGCAACTCGGACTTGCCCAATACTTGTACCAACAGGAGCATCTCCTCCGACCCACAACTCGAAGGGCGCCCCAATAAATCGTGGCTGAGAAGGATCCGGACCCGATTCAACTCTGAAGGAAGAAGTTTTAATTAGTGATTTTAGACGTACGTATGTTTCGCACAGTCTGAAAATTCAAAACTATTTCTTCACTGCTATTTAAAAACAAACAAAAATTATTATTATTATTATTATTATTATTATTGTTGTTGTTGTTGTTGTTGTTGTTGTTGTTGTACTTGAAAAGAAAATGAACTCTGATGTCTTTCCTTCAGATTACTGCCATGAGTACACTAAATTTACATGCTGCTCTTTTGCATAAGTTATTGGAAAATATCAGAAGATTAATAACAAAATCCAAGTATCCAGGTAATATCACAAGCTAAAACAAGAAATAAATGTAAATTACGCTTATGTTACTTGAAAATACCTTAAAAGCTTTGACCCAGAAGGGAAGCAAGTCATAAGTATTTACGAAGGAACCATTTCCACAGTCAAGAATCAGCGCTTCAATTGAAAACACCTGAAGAGTAATTAAAGGTACTTTAATGATTCACTTACTCGATGTTAACAACAGCAAGAGACGTCCTTGTTTCAGAGGGATTAGAAGGAGAATCTGAAGCTTCAATGAACACTGTGTATTGACCGGGAGGATATGCAGCTGCCAATGTCAGATTGCCAGTGACTCTGTCAACTTGTATAGAACCGCCAGAGGTATCATGACCACTGTGCGCCCGACTTTGTATCTTATAAATTATCTGACCATTGCCACCTTCATCAAGATCCTCTGCTGTTACCTGTGCGAAATGCAAAAATAACACTAAATTCCCCATTACAGACTCCCACTTCAAATGTCATTTTGAAGTTATCAAGCCTAGTTACACATTTCCTTTTTCTTAGAATGCTTATGTCAAAAAATAGTATTTGTATAAAGTTTAGGACTGAACTGGATGAAAATCACAAGAACTATTGGATCCCAAGTACGATTATGATATAATAACTAACCTTTCCAACAACTTCTCCCACTTTCATAGTCTCTTGAAGCGTCACCTTATACTGGTTGGATGGCAGGAAGACAGGATTATTGTCATTGGCGTCAAGGAGTCTCAACTCGACTTTGGCGCAGGAAGATGATTTGACTTCTGGTGGTAGATTGGCAATTGGAGTTACGTCACTTACATCACCTGTCATCTCGTCAATATTCTTTGATTTCCTCCTTCTTATCAAGACAAGACGAGAAGGATTGGAGTTTCTTTTGCGACGTCTGAAGTGGGGGTTGACGCTCCTTACTGGAGCCCTTCTATTGAACCTTCTTCTGATATTATGACTGCCCTTAACGCCTGGAGTCACCACAAAGGGGACATTCTCATCAGTGGCTCCTCTGGAATCCCTGTTCCCTGCGGTGTCGACTTCCCTCAAGCTACTGAGTCTTCGCCCAAAATCATATGGTTCACCTGAATCTGAAGGGGTAACGAGAGTTGCGCTTGAATCTGCTGGTGGTATGGTGGGCTGAACAACATTTCTCAGCAATGGACCAGCTGCAATAGTTCTTGACCTTTCTATTCCTTCAGTCGTCTCTAGATCTATATTGCCCACTTCTACAGTCCCTCTTCTTGCCAAGTCGGCAGTATTTCTAAGCGGTCTCACTGACTTCAATCGTCGGTTTCTGTAGGGCCTCGTTGTTGTTACCTCTCCAAAACTGCCGAATTCTGTCGCAGGCTCAGTTTCAAAACTCAGTGAACTTTCAGTTGTGGTTTGCACCAAGTCTTTAGGTTCGGAAAACCTCTCCAGTTCTTGATCTTCAGGATTTTCCAAGAGTACTCTTTTTGAAATAGGTCCACCTGGAAACTTAACTAAAGGTGTGATTTGATTAGCACACACATGAAGGTTTATAACAGGCGATTCTTCTCTGTCCAGAATATTATGATTGGCTACTGTCAGCCATCCTGACAGAGGGTTGACTGTCAAAGCTCCATTTCCACCAACAACATGATAGTTAAAAGCTCCGTTAAGCCCCTGAAAGGATACAATACAATGTAAGTTGATGAGTTTAGTTTCAGTGATTATACAGTTGCTCACTGGAGATATCAGTCTTTAGACGCTACATCTGTTATGTAGAAAAATAAAAATCTAATCACATAATATGTTATTAAATGGTCTGTCCTAAAACCCCCAACCCTCGAAAGTGGAGAAAGGAGAACAATACTTCTCAAATATCAGCTAGGTGAAATAGCCATAGACAAAGCTGCCTTAAAAAAACATGGAAAGTTTACAAAATAATTAAATTTTTCTTGGGTTTTCAGTAACAAATGTCTGCAAAAAGATGATTTGCTTACCTCGTCTGGGTCTGTGGCTGAAACCTGAACCACACTAAAGCCAGATGGCAAATTTTCAACGATGGAGATCGAATAGACATCGTGTGTGAAACTAGGTAGATTGTCATTGACATCCTCAACTTCAATTTCAACTACTGATGAACCAACTCTGCGAGGGTTGTCAACCTGTAAGATGTCACGTTGGTTATCATATACACAGAACGCAATATTAAAATGAAAGGTCCTTTCACAAAATAAAACATTCATCTCAAATTTGGGTCAACTGATTTCTTACTTGCTCAGCCCTGATATGCAGTGTCAAGGTGGGATCCGTCAGGTTCTCCCTGTCTAAGTGCTTGGTGAGGTAGAGTCGACCAGAATCAGGATCCAGCGTGAAATAATGCGCAGCTTGGGAGTCGACCAAGGAGTATCTCAAGGAGGCGTTCTGGCCCACATCTCCATCCCAAGCGCTTATTCTCTCAGGTTTCACCTCCAACTCACGACGGATGATGACGCCCTGTCAGTTGTCGGTAGATTAGCATTTTTCGTATGACGAAAGAAGTTATTATAAAAGATAGGTTAAGGACTTCAACAGGTACGGAACTAGAAAGGACCGACTCTCATTACAAAACTTCCGGCAAGAAATAGGACTAACATTTTTTTCGTGGTTAAACCCCTCATTCTTTCCTTTCCTTTTCTCTTGTCTTAGAGCCTGGGCTAGAAAAATACATTAGACTGCCAGTCCACTTGGCTTTTGCGCTTCAGGAAATTAACAAATAGAAATGATTACGAATGGTGATACTAACAGAAAAAGAAAATAGATATACGTCAAAAAGATACATCATACAAGACCGCTATAACGTTTTCTATTTTTTCATATGAATAAAAACTATCATCGCGAGACTCAGCGAACCACATTATACAATGAAAGAAAATATTATTTTTTCCCTTATTTCTTGTCCATCTGTTATTAATTTTTTGTGAGACGTGTGTGTCTCTTCGCTTGTATTAACAGATATCATATACTATCGCAATATTTAGAGGTTCAGTTACTGTATTCACTCTTAAGAGCAACGGAAATAGTATTAGTAACACCTTCCAATGGTTATATAAATTTAAAATTTCGTTTCCGCCTCATGAAATTAAAGAGCATACAGAATTTCACGGATTGTAACATCTTGGCTGTTATTTGCATTGTTCTTACATTGTCTACATGTGATCTTTTAGTTATACGCTCTTGGTAATGTCATGCTCTGGGTATACAAGTAAATGCTCGTCTGAAAGTCCACTATGCAATGTGAACACAAATGAACAAAAGGGCAAATGACAATTACACTGCTCCCAGAGGCCCAGTTCTAGAGACAGGGCAACGCAGCAGTCAGAAATGATAGGTAATCAAGTGTTACAGTACATCAGCAAATAAAGAATTAGGGAAGGAAGCAACACAAACATTTACTCTCTCTCTCTCTCTCTCTCTCTCTCTCTCTCTCTCTCTCTCTCTCTCTTCCTCCAAGTCATTAGACATCTCACTTACAGCATCAGGTCCTGGATCTTCCGAAATCTTCGCCGTGTAATGAGGATGAGCGAAAGCCGGTGGCAAATCGTCAGCATCCAATACCACCACAGTCACTGTCGCCGTCGAGCTGAGAGACGGGATTCCCATGTCCTGCACGAATCAAGGTGTGGAGTTACTAACAACCATAATCTTCCGTTCAATTCAGTTAGGTTCGGGACGGATGGCTATAAGTTACCATTCCCCAACATGAGCAATTTGGTTCAGGATAAGAACAGAGGGTTGGATAGGAGAGTCGCTAACCACCAAAATGTTAATTTCGGTTCAGTAACAGGGATAAATCCGAACGTTTAACAACCACAACAATGGACAGACTTGAGAAAGTTAGAGATCACAAGGGAAGGACGCTCAAAAATAATTTGAAAATAAAATACAGTGGTGCCAGTAGCAGACCCAACTTTACAATCTTATTATTTTATTATTA
>NC_087221.1:14491815-14516815 GCF_015104395.2 Macrobrachium nipponense | reverse complement strand
ATATATATTTCACTGAAAAAAAGGCGCAAAATCTTGTAATGAGGCACAGGCATGTGTTCATAGCTGCAATCAGGAATCACCGAAGCAAGAAATTAAATCTAGAGAAAAAATGCAATAAAGTTTCTAAGGAGCAATTACAAAGTGACGAGTCTTAATGCTTTCCGTGAAATGAAGATCCCATTGGATTAACACAAAGGCTGGACAATAATTTCCTGAACTTAGCTGTCTGGTGACAAGCAAAAATCGCGGTTTCGATATCACATTACAAGTTAACGTAAGTGGTTTTCCCCCAATATGTATGAGTGCTTGTAGGTATAATATATATATATATATATATATATATATATATATATATATATATATATATACGTATATATATATATATATATATATATATATATATATATATATATATATATATAAAGGTATAAGCCACGAAGGAAAAATAAACAACAGAGTTTCTGCAAGATCTTTCGACTCAACGTCCTTTACTCAGCAGACAAACTGACTTACATGAGAAATTGAGGGTACAGGAAAGGTCGTATAACTGACAGATAGGGATTATAAGGAGATTAGTACCTAGAATCCGACATAACTGGAGAATGAGTAACCTTTCCAAACAAGCATAAACATGGGCACAATTTAAGAACAAAAAGATTAAGTCCAACTGCTCACACACAGGGACAAGATAATTAAAGGATTATACAGGGCGACAGCTGACCACATTCAGATCTTTGGTAAACAAAAACTTATTCACAATACATATTAAATATACATAATACAAAGAAAATATCTCTAAGGCAACTAATTTGTATTTAAGTCTGTAATTATATCTTTTTTTGAGGTCATTCTTAAACATGTTACAAATACAAGGGTCTAAATAAAACAGGCCACGACTAATATTAAAATTACAATGGCAAGTAAGTTGTATTATGGCAGATTCTAAAAGATTTCGTGGTAAGACATCTTTTGATCTTGCAATTACTGAACTACCAGTCCAATTTATCCGGTGGTTGTTTTCACTTAAATGAATGAATGTTGCATTAGATGTTTGCACAGTTTTGACCGAATATTTATGCTGTTTTAATCTTACTTCTAAGCCCTTGCTCGACTGTCCGAGATAAAAAGAGGGGCACTCCATACATGGAATTTTATATATTATGTTGTTGCTTTCCCTGGGGTAATTTTTTATTAACATTCCTTTTAGTGTGTTATTATAGGAAAAAACAAGGTTGAACATAAAGGCGCTTAACAATGATTTAATGGTTTCAAATCCGTTACAATAAGGCAAACTGAGAATGCTCTTAGAATTTTCTTTCTCCGAGTTACTTACACTATAAAACTTTTTGTTGGCTTTATTATAACAAATATCTGGTATATGTGAAGGATAACATAAATCTTTCCCTATTTTTCTCATGTATTCAATTTCTTGATCCAAATATTGGGGACTGACAATTTATATTTTGATGTTAAGATGGTGGCCTGAATAGAAATGAACATAAGTATAGTTGTTGGTTGGTTTCCTATAAATACTGAATTTACATTGAAATGGTTCTCTATGTATTCAAACATCTAAGAAAGGGAGGCAATTGTCGTTTTCCAATTCTAGAGTAAACTTAACCGATGGTACCTGGTTATTTAATTTAGAGAGCAAATCATTTACATCAATACCAGCAGGCAGAACAGCTAAAATATCATCAACATATCTATACCACTTTACAGAAATATAAATGATATTAGGTAAGTAGCGTTTTTCAAAGAATTCCATGTACAAGTTTGAGAGGAGTGATGATAATGGGTTGCCCATTGCCATGCCAAATATTTGTTGATAAAATTCACCATTGAATATAAACAAATGCACAACCTAGTGAGTGAAATAATGTGACTTATAGGTAGAGGTAATTCATGCTGAGTTAGTTCATTACTAAGATATTCTAAAATAGAGTCTATAGGGACTTTAGTAAGAAGAAAACATACATCAAAACTAACGAATCTATCAGTGGGGCAAAGAGTAATTTTGTTTAATTTATCAACTAAATCTAGAGAATGATATATATGAGAATCAGTGATGGTTCCAAGTAACAGGGACAAGATCTTAGTGATATATTTCGAAAGTTTACATGAAATTGAGCCAACAGTACTGATAATAGGCTGCATAGGGTTATTTTCTTTGTGCGTTTTGACTAATCCGTACAGGTAAGGTAGCGAAGGAAATTTGACTAACAATTTGCCTAGTAATTCTGTTTTATCTTTAAGGATAATTTTCACTGTGCTATTAAAGTTTTTTATGACTTGATCAAGGGGATTTTCTGTTAGTTTTTTATAAGTCACATCATCATCCAGTAGGGCTTGCATACGTGATATGTAGTCAGCTTTATCTAAAATTACTATACTATTTGACTTATCAGCTTTTGTAATGTGGATAGTATCGACCTTTTTAAGATCGGTCAAACTTTTCTTATAGCGAGCAGGGAAGTTACTTTCATGTTTAACATTGGCAGCTCCGTAAACAATACCTTTAATTATGTAAAGAAATTGAACACATAGGAAAAATAGGGAAAGATTTATGTTATCCTTCACATATACTAGATATTTGTTATAATAAAGCCCACAAAAAGTTACATAGTGTAAGTAACACAGAGAAAGAAAATTCTAAGAACATTCTCAGTTTGCCTTATTTTAACGGATTTGAAATCATTAAATCATTGTTAAAAGCCTTTAAGGTCAACCTTGTTTTTTCCTATAATAACACACTAAAAGGAATGTTAATAAAAAATGGCCCCAGGGAAAGCAACAACATAATATATAAAATTCCATGTAAGGAGTGCCCCTCTTTTTATCTTGGACAGTCGAGCAAGGGGTTAAAAGTAAGATTAAACCAGCATAAATATTCTGTAAAAACTGGGCAAACATCTACTGCAATATTCATTCATTTAAGTGAAAACAACCACCGAATAAATTGGATTAGTAGTTCAGTAATTGCAAGGTCAAAAGATGTCTTATCACGAAATCTTTCAGAATCTGCCATAATACAACTTACTTCCCATTGTAATTTTAATATTAGTCGTGGCCTGTTTCATTTAGACCCTTGTATTTGTAACATGTTTAAGAAAGACATCAAAGATATAATTACATTCTTAAATACAAATTAGTTGCCTAGAGATATTTTCTTTGTATATGTATGTTTAATATGTTTTGTGAATAAGTTTTTGTTTACCAAAGATCTGAATATGGTCAGCTGTCGCCCTGTATAATCCTTTAATTGTCTTGTCCCTGTGTGTGAGCAGATGGACTTAATCATTTTGTTCTTAAATTGTACCCATGTTTATGCTTGTTTGGAAAGGTGTGTCGGATTCTAGGTACTAATCTCCTTATAATCCCTATCTGTCAGTTATACGACCTTTCCTGTACCCTCAATTTCTCATGTAAGTCAGTTTGTCTGCTGAGTAAAGGACGTTGAGTTGGAAGATCTTGCAGAAACTCCGTTGTTTATTTTTATTTATATATATATATATATATATATATATATATATATATATATATATATATATATACGTATGTATGTATACATCTATATGCTTACAAAAATCATAGTAGATGCGCGTGACTTCAGTATAAAGCGAATACCACATGACAATGGCAGGTGGTATTTGCTTACATATAATATACGTGATGTGTGTGTATATATATATATATATATATATATATATATATATATATATATGTATATATTGATATACATATAATATATGTGTATATATATATATATATATATATATATATATATATATATATATATATATTAAAGATAGAGAAACAAAGTACCACAAAATCAACAAGAGCAATATCAATATCTTTTGCTTTATTATCTGCTGTATGAAAAGAAAGTACCGAAGTTGAGAAGACTTGCCGAACAGCCAACTTACATAGAACCCTGACCAGCGCTTTTTTCTGAACGGTTGTCACTTGTTTTGCAGCCCGCCGTCTTTATCTAACATGAATGGCTCTTTTGCTGACATTTAAGAAGATGCCGCCAAGGCAGTATAAATATCCCAAGTTTTGTACATGAAAATAGAGATGTAAGTTTTTACTACAATGTTTATCTCGGAAAGTTATACGGCAGGTAATGCTTCAACATGAATGGCCACTTTAAAAAAAAATGCTAGACTCAAACTAGATTTAAAACAAATACTCACTTATATAGTAAGGCATCTTATCGAATCAGGCTGCTTGGTAGGCAGATAAACCTAGGTTTGAATCGGTTACAGATAAAATTCGTAACCTACAATAAAACCAGCATTTTCCATTTCTAATTTGACTGCGTATTTGCTCGGTTGCACCAGTCTCTGATCATCAGTCAGCTGCTATCATAGGCTGTACCTGAGGAGAAAATGAAGCATTTCCTTTGTTCATTTTTAATTAAACCTGTCCAAAGGAGTTTGTATCGATTTTTCTTAGTGCAACTGTACGTTCCTCCAAGTTCCACCTCTTATATTCCTGGTCCTTCATTCATGATTTCTGGATCTCTGTATCTTGCTGTAAATGACTTTAGCGCTGAATTGCCGAAAGTGGCCCATTGTGCCTGGCTTGGCAGCTTAAATTTCATTAGTGTTAGAGGATTTTTATAGTCTTTTTTCATCATATACATTTTTTTCGTTCTATTGAGGCTATCAAATAGAAAGCAGAACATGCTCTCCCTGAGGTTAACTCTATACGGCGTCGTGACTCGATTAACACAAACAGCATTTAAGCGGAGTATTTTATGATCTCACGCCTACATGACCATTGCTGCTGAGTAAATGCGATTTTTAAATACTATATCCGAGAATAGAAAAAGAAAGGTAACAAGACAAAATACTCTTAAACAAGTCACCATTACTTTCACTCCCAATAGTTTTAGATCGTTTTTAAAACCTGGTAGACGTTTAGCAACTTTACCTCCTTCGCTTAATGAAAACAGAGAGAGAGAGAGAGAGAGAGAGAGAATCGTTAAAATGGCTGTTTGTACTGTCCAATTTTTAAAAAAATTATTTCGGATATATGCAAATAAAGGTAAAATGTTTGCGAAGTAATACATATACACAAACAAAATCACACGCAACACTATATATATTTTATATATATATCATATATATATATATAATATATAGAGATATATATATATTATATATTACATAGATATATATATATATATAGATATATATTATAAATATATATATTATATATATATATCATAGGTAAAATCTTTGCGAAGTAATAAACATATACACAAACAAAATCACACGCAACACTATTATATATATATATATATATAATATATATATATATATATATATATATATATATATGTAGTATATATTAATATTAACTATATATATATATATACATATTTAATATATACATATACAAATATATATACACGCATATATATATATATATATATATATATTATATATATATATATATATTTGCAAAAACATTAGACGCCAAAAAACTGATCACTGATTAGATGAGCCCCACTGTGAGTCTGATGTTACGTCATTTTCTTCTATGAAGAAATCAAGTGGCCGATGAAGTGATCAGTCAATCAACGAAGAATCACTTTCTTTATTAGAGAGACCAATGGGACGGGTAGCCTAATACCTGACCGGTTGGAAGAAGAAGAAGAAGAAGAAGAAGAAGAAGAAGAAGAAGAAGAAGAAAAACTGGGTTAGTCCGAAGGATGGGGAATTGTAGAACACAAAGAAAAATGTTTGTACGGAAAAAAAGCCTCACAGCCTGGCAATCCGATCGTTACAATGCTTGTGTTAAACTGAAAATAAACGAAAGACATTTTATCATTTGGTCACCGCGTTTATATTCTTAAAAAGTCTGAAATACGTTTTATCTCCTCAGCCATTCCGATCAGCTGCGACGCGCTTGGCTAATCTCTGAATGTCCACTAGATACCTATCTTTAAAAGAGTCCAATCTCTCTATCTCTCCCTGCTATGAAATAGTCATTGTCTTACGAGGAGTGACCTTTTTCGTACGTCCTCAACTGCAAAAGGTTAGGAAATAAAAGGAGATGTGTCCACCCTATATTAACCAAAAGACAATGGGTCGCGTGAGCAAGAAAGTATTGCTTAATTCCTCGAGGGGAACATTTCTTTGTTTTTTGTAAGTTTTTCTACAAAAGCTAATGAGCTACAGTACAGAAAAGAATAAAATGAGAATAGGTGGGATTAGCGTTTCTCGAGAGTTCTAAGGGTATGAAGACACATGACAACATTGCGGAAGTCTTCCTAAAAGTTTAATTAGAATGCTCTACTCCCGTCAACAATATCATCAGTAACAGTTACAAAGGAGTAAGTGTCGTTCTGAAATTAGGCGGGTGTCCTGCTAAATTCAGAACGTTACTTACTGATTTGTGACTGTTTCTGATGATAATGTTGAAGGGAGTAGAAAATTCTAATAATTGTTAGGAATCCTAGACTTCCGCACTGTTGTCTCCATACCCTTAGAACTCTAGAGGAACGTTAATTCCAATGCTAGGGGTGACAAATATTTGAGTTTTGGAGATGATTGGTCTGGAATAAACCAGCTTTCCGCCAGCATCTGGACATTGACCAAGGGCGGTTCCTTTATTTACTGTATGAAAATGCTAGGATGCTAAGAGGCCTTTTGTGGACCTTTCAACAAAAAGAGACGAGTTTTGAAGTCCTCTACCTTTTGTTATTCACAAGCCAATACATCCTACGAATCGGTCCATTAAAAATTTACAGTACTTTTTGTGGTATTTCGAGTACAGGGCGTCATTCTTTTTCTTGAATGAAATATTTTTACCTAGAATTAGATGGCGTGGTAGCTATATACTCCGACAAATCTACTAATTTTAATACACCATCGCTTTATAATGAATTTTTTTTATTCTTTACTGCATTCAACGCACTGCAACTACATATCTGTACTCATTTTGGATAATATCTCATCTGTGTTTTTATCCTTATTTCCAAGACATATCGCAATTTTTATAGTATAAATTTCAGAAAAAAATTTGTATAATATGTGATGAAAAAAAAAATAGATGAAAGCTATCTTACGTCGAAAACACTTAACCTTTTGGTTAGTTTTTGTAACTCGGCGACAAATGGGAGTTTCTTGATCAGCCTATTTTCCGTTTTACAAGAGTTCTTTTCGGCAGCAGATTATGCAATTTGCTTTACAAACATCAAGAGCAAGACTGATTTCATTACCTAAGAGGTTGGTACACGTATTTCATTTCAGTACGCAACAACAACCGTAAGTTCCGATGCGTGTTCTTTTTTTTTTTTTTTTAATTATTCTTTTGCTAAACATAGTCTATGAAACTAAGCGTCTTATACAGGAGCAGTGTGCACAAATCTTGCTATTTTCCATCAAGAACACATTACAGGGTATATCTGTTCAAAATCAAACAATACCTACCCCCACCCAATAAGAACAGAAATTCCTGATATATCTAGCATATCCAAATAAATAAAATTATAAATAAATATATAATATACAAATACATTATACATACATACATACATACATACAACATACATACCAATATCATACATATAAAATAAATAAAATATAATTATAATAATAAATATATAATAAATAAATAATATATAAAATAAATAATAATACATACCATAAAACACACAAAACATACATACATACCTACATACATACATACATACATACATACATACATACATACATACATACATGTGTGTGTGTATGTATGCAACATGTTAGTTTAGCTATAATCGACAGCTAATATCTGCATACATACATACTTATTAATGGTTGTCTGTGGGAGATTATAATATACGTCTGTTTGGAAAGCGTGCCCTTAACACCGGAAGTCTTAAACGAGACTCTCTCTCTCTCTCTCTCTCTCTCTCTCTCTCTCTCTCCTCTCTCTCTCTGGCCCGTTGTCACGTACTTCGCATATCTCCCTGAGGCGAAAAAAAAAATGAAAAAACAACAGAGCAACGTCTACTCACGAAACGGCGTAACCAAACAATCGCTCGCAGTGACCAGTAACGTTCAAGAACAGGAGACTTCGGCAGGCGTAGGTAAGTAAGCTGATCAGCAACAGCTGATGCAGCCTCCGTCACGCACTTCCGGTTCAGTTCCGCCGAGTCATGTCAGCGCATGGCGGGCGTATGTGTACGTAGTACGTGCATGCTTGCATCATACGACTGATCTTGTTAAGCGCGCCGGCACAATGGGGAACGTGATGATAAACAAGCAAGGCTTATGTACAGTAAAGCGGCTGTTGCACAAGGTGTTGTGGATTGATTGATCAGTTACTTCTACTTTCATCCGACGAGAAAATTGGTTTTCGTATCGGATAACGAACGGTCTAATGCTGCTCTCGATTCGGTTAATATTTTTTTTTATTTACGGCATCTGGCGTCTCATTGCTTATAATAATAAACGTTTGAATATAAATTTTAAAAAAATCTAGAGAAAACAAAAGATAAACGTCTGAATATAAATAAAAACTCTAGACAAAATAAAAGATAAACGTCTGAATATAAAACAAAAATCTAGAGAAAATAAAAGATAAACATCTGAATATAAATAAAAAATCTATAGAAAACAAAAGATAAACGTCTGAATATAAATAAAAACTCTAGACAAAATAAAAGATAAACGTCTGAATATAAAACAAAAATCTAGAGAAAATAAAAGATAAACGTCTGAATATAAATAAAAAAGCTAGACAAAATAAAAGATAAACGTCTGAATATAAATAAAAAAAATTCTAGAGAAAATAAAGGATAAACGTCTGAATATAAAACAAAATTCTAGACAAAATAAAAGATAATCGTCTGAATATAACACAAAAATCTAGACAAAATAAAAGATTCAAATACCTCTTCAGCCCAGACATAATATATTACACCTGTAAGTCACTTTGAGCTTTGGAATTGTACTTAGGTTTTAGGTATCATTTAAACATACTAATCATGTACACACTATTAACGTGGAAAACACCTAAGGATAATAAATTTTCGAAAGTGGAGTGTTTTTATCTCCAAAAAAAAAAAAAAAATAAAAACCTCCCTTTGTGCAATATGTAGGGATATGGTAATAAACAAGTTATTAACCATTACAACGATATAAACTAAATATTTCAATGAACAAACAAGTATAAATGCTAATATTTCTATATATGACGTTTCAAGTTTAAACAAGTGAATACAAAAATACTATATCCATGTACTACTTAATCTTGGTCATTCACATCACTTTCATGCTGCATAGACAAACTAATAATTCATGTGTGGATATGTATGTCTGCGTGGGAGTATGAGCAGAGAAATGAGCTAATATTAGTTATTAAGTGTGTAAGATCTTTCTAGATTCAGAAAACTTATATTTGACAGGCAAACAAAGTAATGCAAAACAACGGAGGGAAAGTTAAAAAGCGACAAATGGTCGCTCAGAAACGCCTTCACGGTGTTGGTTACCGTCCGTAGTCAAATTTTTTTCCGACTGATATGAGTGACCGACCACAAACAAAGGTATGGCGAGGAAGGAAAGAAAGAAAGAAAAGCATATTAGAAAAAACACCTGACCTTCCACGAATATCAGCTCGAGATGACCTTTGACCTAACACGTGTTCTCTGGGGTCATGCTCTGAAAACAAGGGAGCAATGAATCCGAAATGTCGGGCTAAGGTGGCGGGGTAGAATATGTTACGGACGGTAAGTCTCTCTCTCTCTCTCTCTCTCTCTCTATGTATTGTGCGTTCGTATATACTATATACTATTTATATATATATATATATATATATATATATATCATATATATATATATCTATGTATAGATAGTATGTGCGTTTGCTATATATATATATATATATATCATATTATATATATATACATATATATATATATATATTGTGCGTTGCTATATAATATATATATACTATATATATATATATACACACATTTATATATATGTACATATATAATGTATCAATATGTATATACACTGTGAATGTGTATTTATAACAGCCACAATATCTTGGCTTCTGAATTTCTTCGCAATTTTTTTACTATGTCACTACAAAGCCCTGAATCCCAAGTTATAGTGAATTCGATACCTAGTCTAGGGAGCTATTACAGGCGCCATGTCTATCTGTGTGTGTATATGGATATGCATTTGTGTATGTATGTATACACACAAAGATTTCCGATTCACAGCAGGATCGAACACCAGTCTCTCATATGAAAGGACAGGACGCTACTGTGTGTGTGTGTGTGTGTGTGTGTGTGTGTATGTGTGTGTGTGCTTGCTGTTGACAGCAGACTTATACTGAAATGAAACTCCCACAGTGAGTACTAAGTGAAACTGAATTCCCTTTTTTTAACGGTTGGCTGAAACTTACTTTCTATTTCTTATCTTCAGGGTCACTCTAATGGCTGCGGTGATGAATCACAGGTATGACACCGGAATGTCAACTCAATTATTAAATTCTCAGCCTTCAAACAGTAAGTGTAAAGGTGAGATATTATTCATGAGTGAATCAATAATTCTAATAAAAAGATGTATACAATAATGTTATTCCCAGTTACATAAATTATGAAAAAGGTGAAAGGACAAGATTTTGCAACATTAAAAGGTCTGCATTAGTCTGTAAACATGATATTCGTCGACTGCATTCCTAATTTGTCAACCCCAACTGTAACAGTTTCTGTCGTAGGGTGTAGTTTTTTGCGATGCAGGTTACGAGCCAACACCCAACCCTCCCCATTTATCCGGGCTTGGGACCGGTATGCCAATAAGTAAAGGAAGCGAGGGAAATGGCTCAGGATAGAGACAGATGGAAAGGAACTGTATCAGCCTTATCCCACTGGCCAGTGTCGGGAAGATAAAGTAATTCCTAATTTGTCACGAAGGCTTTTGAATCCCAATATAAACAATATTCAGACGTACCACCTACTCAGTACGAAGGATCCAGGACCTAAATCACTCTTGCAGAACACTGTTCTTCTTGACAAACACAGGATGCACTAATGCACCGTATAGGAGGTCACTACCTAAATCCTTTCCTGTATAACAATGGTCTTTTTGACAAACGAAGGACTCCACTAATCCAGATCGTATAGTCTGAGAGCTTAAATTCTTATTGCTAAACATGGTATTTTGGAAGAACAAAGGATGTAATTAATTAAGAACGTAGGGTCCGAGGACATTAATTACTACTGTAGGATAGTTTTCTTTTTGACGAAAGAAGGATAGAACTCGTTTAGAACATAGGATCCCAGGGCATAAATTCTTATAGAATGTGGTCCTTGTGAGTCGTTTAGAACATACTTCTTGTGACAAAAGAAGGACACAGTTAACTCCAACTAAAGGATTCCAGGGCCGAAAGCCTTCCTGCAGAACAGGACGAACAAAGGATACAACTAATTCAAATCGCAGACTCTCATGAACTAAACCTATCTTGCAAAAGAGGTTTAGTTGGGAATAGGTTGTTCCCAAGTTAATAAGAATATCGTTAGAATTTAAGGTACTGGTATGTGACCCGCAGTTTGAGTTAGACCTAAAGTTTAATGTCGACGATCCTAATGCCCAAACAAGCATCTCAAAGCAGACATAAAGCATCCATAGTCACGGACAAATAAAGTTTACACATTTTCAAATTCCTTACCTACTCCAGGATGTTGCTTTTAGCGTACACGTTGGCCTACTTACAATGAATGGGATTTACACGTTAAATTTATGACGCAGGATATAAAGAAAAGGTCACACTCCAGATGTAAGGACGAAGAGGTCACTTCAACCCGAGGGGTTTAAAAGCTTATTCAATATACTAACGGAGTAAGGAATAAAGGTTAATCCAAGTACGCGGGATGATTCATAGTAAAGCAGAGAAGGAGTACTTTAAAGGTCATTCAGCTCAAGAGATTTACTCAAGCACAAGAATCAGAGTTTCAAGGTTAAATACAAAACATGCGTGCAAAGGTTGCTCTACAGGTGAGACTTAAAAGTTAAGAGTTTAAGGGCAATGTTAAACGGTTAAGGTTTGAATTAAAAGTTTAATAAACCTCGAAATATCATCTGCTAACCTCAAAAAGGGGATATATCGGTTCAGTATTTGAAAACGGTTGGGCTCAAGGTCGTACGTAATATGTTCAAAGTGTTGGGTCCTGAGGGTACCATAGTTCAAAAAAGTTGTTTAAATGCCCTTTGCCCAAAGGGATGATTCCGGAAGGTAAGTTAGGCTTAAGGAGTAGAGTTAAACGATTGCTACATGGATCAAAGGCAAATTTTGTCTTAAACGAAACCACTGAAGTCCTTTGAGCGCAAACTTCCCAAAACCTCAAACCCAAAACAAGCCTCAGGAAGCTTTTTTTAATACGACCTTTAAATTAAAAACAAAAACAAAAACACATGACGAGCCCAAGAAAAAAAAAATTCTTCAGCGTTCTAGAGAAGCCTTTCAAAACATCTGACGCAAAACAAAACCTTCCAAAAACTGAAAACAAAAAAATGCGAAAGTAAACTGAGAAAGTCGTTTTCCCAGCGAAGTTCGGTAACGATCAGTTATGGGAAACAGGAATTCGGCGTAATTTGCGACGGACCGCTGAACAACATGCGACGGCGTTACACGTCATCGATTGCTGCAAGAAATCAAAAGGGTTGCAATTGCCAATTACGTTAGTTACAAAGCGTGATATAAATATAAAAATTACTTATTCGACCATGACCGATTTTCTCTTTTTTTAACGCTGAACTTGGATGAAAGATAATCGGGGATGTGTGGCAAGGAACATATTTAAATGCAGCTTGTCTCGGAGTTGAAAGAGCTCGTCTCAACAATAATCAACACTCATCTGATCATCTGAAAACATCTTGTCGCAACATTCAGCCATATCTTATGTCAGGTTAAAAAAAAAATTATTTAAAACATTCATCCAGCTTGATTCGAAAGTCAAACTCAGACTGTCTCAGCGCTGAAGATCTTGTGTCAAAATTCAAACAAAGATCCTATCTACTTCCCAACAAATAATGTCAGCATTCTGAGCATTCAAACACATCTCGACTTTTCTCGTATATGTGTGTACAAGTGAGTGAGAGAGAGAGAGAGAGAGAGAGAGAGAGAGAATGCGTGTGTGTGTGTGTGTTTAAACTAATCTTTATTTACTTTTTCCTTTTCATTTCCTTCCCGGTTTTCTCTTTCTGTTCTATGAAAGCTTGCTTCCAAAGTGAAGCTTTTTAGACTCGTCCCTTTGAAAATGTTCCCATTGTAAATAAAGATATTATTCTTGCTTTCTATACAGAAAACTGCAACACTAAGAGAGCTGCGTCTCTAGTGGAGTGACCAGCCACAGTCCTCTCTTGTCAAGTACGTCAAATGCTATTCTGAATTGCTCTGTACAAAGGTCCCGCCTGACGGCTTCATGCAAGTCAAAAGCTCACGCTGGAAATCTAATATCTTGAGTCGTAACAACATTATCTTTAATTGCTTCTAATTCCAGATCTGGTAAAATGCACGTAACGGTGTCTAAAGCCCACGCCGAATCATTAACATGAATCTTTCAAAATACATTATCAAAAAAAGACTACCTGGTAACTGGATGCCATTTTTTCCCTTGATCTTACCATGGCTACTCATACCATTCCCGGGCAGATCATACAAGTTCACTGCTATTCTATGATAAGGGAAGTATTTCATAAAATGCATTTATTTCCGAGGAATAACGAAAAGACTCGATACGTTTCAGAAACAAAATTTGTTACCAAAAGTCGTCCTTTCGGAGGTCGGTTTTCTTTCATGTTTGGATTTCAGAAGAATGAACAGGTCAGGGAAGTGAATTAGTTCTTCTTTTTAATCAAGCGGGAAGAAATATTACCAAAAAAATTATCAAAATTTTCATTCCGCGCCTCTCTCTCTCTCTCAGAAACAAATCACTGAAGCGCTGTGTTAAGCGGCTAAAACAAAGTGAAAGACACATGTAAAGACTGAGAACCTTCCTTGAACCAGATAACATTTCAGTGAAAGTAATCCTTTTGATCTGGAGTTTCTGAGACTCTAGTACCGGTTCCACCGGAACTGTCTTGTATATCACATTATAATCACAAATTGCTTCTCTCTCTCTCTCTCTCTCTCTCTCTCTCTCTCTCTCTCTCTCAGTTTTTAGTGACTTTGAAAAAATAAACACCAAGTTTAGTAATGACAAAGTCTAAAGCTGCATCGTCCACTTCACGGAAATTCTCTCTCTCTCTCTCTCTCTCTCTCTCTCTCTCTCTCTCTCTCTCTCTCAATTTTCAAATACTCTGGACAAAATGAACACCAAGTTTAGAAATGACAGTCTAAAGCTGCATCCCTTGCATCTCTCTTTTTGTTTCTCTCTCTCTCTCTCTCATACACATACACACTCACTGTTTAACCAAAAACGTCGAACGGCAAACCCGAGGGAGAAAGGACACGGCAGAAGGCGGAAGCGTCGTCTCAGTTAATAAGGTATACGTCCGTCGGAGCACCGGCAGCAGTAACAGCAGCAGCGGTAAAGACCCTTATACCGCCCCAGGAACGCGCAAGGGAAGAGCGCACACGCCAGGAAACACCTTTGAGATAAATCTTAATGAAGACGAATGACGCTCTTATCTATGATGAATAACGATGACGAGGAAGACAGGCGCTGCCGGCGATAGTTACTTCATTACAGGGGCCGCAAGATAAATCGCCCGTCCTTCCTCGATATAATAATAATAGCAAGAGATATACAGTTAGGCGTTTCGGGACGGGTGGTCACCGAGTTGCGAAAAACATCATCTTGAACCCCTTCCCCCGACCCCTACCCACCCTCATGACTTAATGAGCGCGTGAATTTCACACCCGGGTCGTGATGGATCGAGTCGATTGGTGGGGATATTTCGCACAAGGGTATTCAAGGATGCTAAGGGGATAGTGATGAACAACCTAATGAAAGGATATGCAATGGGAAAACCACGAGAACTTTTGCTGTCATAGTGTTGTTGATTGGAAACAAATTATAGTGAGATGTATGCAGATTACATCATTCATTCTTGAGAAAACTAGGCACTTTTAAGAGAGCGAAAGAAATTAAACCCAACGCTTTTACGGTACATGATGCATAAAAAAACACCCAAAAAATATTGAAATAAACTTTAAAAATTGTCTACTAAATTAGCATTTATAAATGAAATATTAACGTTTTAAATTGATCACCTAAGTCCGCTGTCACACGGACCGAGTCGACAATCTGATTTGACTCGCTGAAGACAACGCTGTGACTAATGGCGATGCTCTGTTCTATGGACCTTAATCTTCCAAGCAATTACTACTTAATTCTATCGCACCAAAAGAGCCACAGAAGTTAATGAAGCAAGGACAGAACAGTTAAAAAAAACAGTGGATTCGTGTAGCAGGCTAGCTGTACTGGAAAGGGCATCCGTCATCAATCTTCTTAGCTCTTTTGCTTTTAAGATATTTCTGCGAGAGGGTTAGCGGTTTCAACTTGCTCGGTAAGTCAACATACCACAGCTGGTCTTTTCAGCTGCTGTTCATTTGGGTTGTAGTTCATTGATCAGCGGAAGGTTTAGCCCCCTTACATGAAGATAATTAAAAACTACTTACTTACCTCAATGAACATGTATATTTAATTGAAAGAATTGTAAGAAATTACCATCATAATACTGCGGAAATTGGTTGTCAAAAGAGAGAGAGAGAGAGAGAGAGAGAGAGAGAGAGAGAGGAGAGAGAGAGAGAGAGAGAGGTGCTAAATGCCAAAAAAATAAATGGACTCCGCTGCAGTATCTAATGGCCAAAAGAAACTTACCTGGTTGGTGCCACATACGAGAGTCACTTTGTTTACAGTTGAACCTTCCTGCAACAGTGGCTTTAGAGGAGCCGCTACAACGACTCGGCCAACACCCAAGGCTTCCTCCAAGACTCCATCTCCGTCTTGTACCACAGAGCCGTGTCCTGGGCCTCCCCTGGGAACTGCCTCGACGCGGAAGATTCCCTCTGAACCCTGTGGTCAATGGAATAACAACAATAATAACAAGCTCATTCATGTCTCCATAAAGATGGAAAATTGCCTAATTTCTAGAAAAAATACTGGACGACCAAACTATCTTTTCTCCTACTGCTGAAGATTTCAGGATAAAGCTAGAACAGTTTCTCTAAGTTTAATAACTCATTTTATTTCGGTAAAACAACCACTGCAAAATAAATTAATATGAAAAGAACCACAGAGTAACCAACTTTTCGAAAATATAGCCAACCAATCAGCTTCAAGGAATTCTCGTGACGTAAACAGTGGGTGGGGCTTAGCTGCAAAGCTAGCTGGACTCTGCTATAGGTAACTAACTGAAATGGGAAAGCACTGAACAAGGTTCTTAAACTGGGTTGTATGGAAGGGTTCCAAGGTGAACTTCATAGAGTGACTCAGTTTCGCTTCTCTGCAATATCACAATGCACTGATTATCATTTTTCATTAAGTGTATAACAAATGTGGTGCAGTTTCATCTAGCCGATTATCATTGCATAACCACTTCTCGAATTAAATATTCTTTGTTAACCACTTTGTTTTCAGTGCCAGGTGAAGTGGGAGAGAAGGTCAAGTGGTATTTGGTTAACACAATGAATACTAGGTTAATGAGCTAAGTACTACCGTTTGATTCACTCGGTACTTGGTTAATTAAGTGTGTATTTTTTTAACTTAAGGGCGCTTTGAAAATTAAGTGTGTACTTGTTCAACTTAAGAGTCATTTTGTCAATTTATGAGAGTATTTCATTAAATATGTGGATGTTTATTTAACTTAAGGGTACTTTGTTCATTCAGGAAGTTACTTGATTAATTAGGTGGGCACTTGTTCAACATAAGGAGAACTTTGTTCATTCATAAGTGTCCTTGATTAATTAGGTGGGTACTTGTTCAACATAAGGAGAACTTTGCTCGTTCAGAAGAGTTCTTGATGTCTGATGGGTACTTGTTCAACTTATGGGAGATTCTGTTAATGCTGAAGGGTACTTCATTAACTACAAGACATTTGGTCAAAATGTAATGAGCGCTAAGTAAATTCAAAGAGCACTGGCTAGATTCAGTGTAAACTTGGTTAACCCAAGGAGTAAACGTCCATTTAATGAGTAGTTGGTTAAACGTCGAGCACACAGAACCTTGTCGCCGGAGAGAGGTTGCAAACCTTCAGAAGAATGAGAGGATGTTGAGGAACGACGGAGAAGATCTAAGAAGATTCGTGATGAGCAGAGGCAACAACAGTGCGAGATTGACATCACTTCCTTTCGAGACCTTCTTAATGTCTTATTATCTGATGCAGGAAGGAGAGAGCATCCGGCGTAAGGTGACTTCAAGGTCTTACTTAGTTAAGGTGAGGACTGACACTTTTTGGTAAAAAGGGTATCATATTTTCCAGACTCATCTGTCCAGTGTTATATAAAACTTTTTTATGTGCCTGTGTGTGTGTACAAGCTCGCACACGGTACTAATCCAATAATGACACATTCCCCAGGGGGTAAATATAATGCTTAATTTTAGACTTCCGAACACTATATTTCTTCTGTGATTTCATTTGCATCTCGATAATAATAATAATAATAATAATAATATAATAATAATAATAATAATAATAATAATAATAATAATAATAATAATAATAATAAAATAGAAACTATTCGTTCATGTTCAGATATGCAGGAACACAATAATAATAATAATGTGTAAGATATCAGCAATAACACGCTATTTAAAATTTTACCTAACACTATCTTTAAGAATCACTGAATACCGTAAATAAAAAATATGTATTTCAAAATCGATATAAAAAAAGTAACATGTGAATACAGAAATGAACACGAACACTATAAACTTATTCAGCTCCACATGAGCGACCAATCACACACGTCGGCGTGCGTGGATCTTGGCGATGAATACAAACCTGCGTGGAAGACTCGATCGCCAGAAGACCCGGATCTGTGACGTTGACGGTCAGGATCTCGTGGCCGATCGGGGCGTCCTCCCGCACCCGGACGAAGCGGCGAAGGTCCTCCTCGGGCCCCCAGTCGCAGGCGTTGCCTTCAGGAAGAGAAGAGGAGATGATTTCAGTTTCCTTTCCATTTTTTAACCATAATTGTCTATTATGAGAGAGAGAGAGAGAGAGAGAGAGAGAGAGAGAGAGAGCAGAAGTTTGTGGCTGGTAAATATGGGATATTTCTCGTTATATCTAAAATGAGAGAGAGAGAGAGAGAGAGAGAGAGAGAGAGAGAGAGAGAGAGCAGAGGGTTGGTGGCTGGTAAATATGGGCAATTTCTCGTTATATCTCAACTGAGAAAGAGTTGTACCGGTGAGAGAGAGAGAGAGAGAGAGAGAGAGAGAGAGAGAGAGAGAGAGAGAGAGAGAACAACTAGTTGACAACGTGGATACGGCATTGTTCTCGCTCTTGTTATGTCTAAGGGGCTTAGCAGCGTTTGGTATAAGGTCCTGTTATTCAAAATCCCTACATACGGCTTCATTTCTCTCCGCCGTGAACTTATCAGATTATAATATAGGCTATTTCTGTTGTAGCTAACGGGGCTACATCTGTCGCCTTTATTATCTCCTGCAATGTCCCTCAGAGATCTATTCACCGGCTTAAGATTTATTCTCATTTTTCATCTTAGCACTTCGAGTTCCTTCCTACCCTACTCCTCATCATATGCTGATGATTCTACTAATAGCAATTCGCCTTCTTGCGTATTCTTCCTTCCCGGATAGTATCTCTGAATGAGTACTGACAAATCTGACTTCGCTTTTTAATACTTCGTAGACCTACTTTCTATCAATCTTTTTCTCATGCTCTTTTTGCTTCCTAGTGACGCTCGACCAATATTTGAAAACAGTCCCTCGAATCTCTTACCGTTCTTGACTCGCTAATAAATGGGTCTCATATGGATCTCATTTTCACCCTTGCCAAGTCTTCCTCTGAGAGGCTCAATGTGGTCTTAAGGTTCCTTAAATACTCCTTCTCTGAACGACTTCAGATTTACGTAAGAAATCAGATTTCTCCAACACTACTATACTATTAAATAAAAACCTTTAGAGAGCGCTAATATTCCATATACTATCTTCACAGTAAAAGCATGGTTCAGCAATCGAGAAAAACAAGTTTAAAAAAAGATTCTGTAAGAGTCAAGAACCTTGCTGTGATCCATTGCGGCAGGGAAGGTGCTTTCGAAATAAAAGCCACAAACAAAAACACCAAAGAAAGGAACAGTGTGAACTTTTCAAGGAGTAAAAAGAGAAAAGACACGGCCTAGAGGCCTGAATGGCGCGTCGCAAGAGAGAATATCCACAAAAGGGTGGAGAAAATAAAACTGCATTCGACTCCCGGTGACAAAAGAGCTGGGTCGTACAATCCGGAAGACATTGTTCACCTGGAATGGACGTTAGATCGAAAACATCTACACGCTAGATATACAAATGGCGGGGATATTTACTGATACGCTGTTGTTACTTCAGACACCATCACATTCTTTACATGCGGTGGTGCTCGTTTTATGCTACAATGTTACTGTATGTTGCATATTCCTTCTCCTATTTTTTCTTGTTTATTTTTATCTGGTTTATTTTTATCTATTTTATATTAATCTATACATCTGCTCTCAGTAGTTCTCCCGGATATTCTTCTTTTCCACCTTTATCCCTACACTAAATGGTCGGTTGCGTGATGCACCTTTCCTTACATCAGGCATGGTTTATTATTTGGCAAAGGGCCTTTTACGACCGCATGCCCTTGCTGTCATCAACTACAGTTATTGGCGGTGGGCCTCGTTTTTGACTAAAAAGTCCACCTGCAAGGCAGCAGACTGCAAGACAGCAGTTTCCACAGTTATTGGCGGTGGGCCTAGCCTTTTACTAAAAAAGAAAGACTGCAAGAAAGCAGCTGTCCTTTTAGTCGCCTTTCACGACACGCAAGGCCTACGGTGGTAGTATTCTTACAACCCTACCACAGAGTGGTATTTTCATCTACGGGTATTCTATTCCATATATGTTGCTTGACAAGTTTCCGGCTTTTTTACATACCGTAAAGTCAGGCGTGCAAGTTATCCTTTATACAAGATGATCTCAAAATTTTCAGCTCAAAATTGTGAGTTAGGGCAATACTTCTGTACTGGTCGATCCCAAGGCATATGGTAGGCTGCTGACAGGCCAACCTTATAGCTGGAAACAGTGTGACTATTTCGCCCTAGTGGAAAATCCATTTTCACATTTATCCTTTACACAAACATGCATTTACAATATCTTAAATAAGCTTTCGAACCACAGATTTCATATAGAATTATTTGTATAACTTGTTAGGGTTAAAGGTTCATTTAAAAATGTTGACTTGCACGGCCTAACTTATGGTGTGAATGTGAGTACATTTACAATTACAATATTAATTAAAAAAACATTAGTACTGCTCTGTACCAATAAAAATATGCATACTAAATGATATTCCGGAAGCATTCTGAGAGCAACATATATGTCTCTTACCGACCCCAAACCAATTGCTGAAATCGGTCAGACAGGCAGACGAGTGACTTTTTTCCCTATATGCCATTAAACTTAAATTCCTTCAACACATAAAAGTTGCAATGAAAAAGTAAATGTGACATACCCCAACGGACAGGAAGTTTGGCCGAAACCCTTTAGCAGTTTAGGAGCTGCGATGAAAAGGTAAGTGTGGCGGCTAATACTTAGCGTGAATTTCATGGTGAAGGTGACTAAAGTTGATGTCATTGAAAGGGCTCCACTACATAGCAGGTCTAATATGAAGGCTCAATCTCTTGCAAGTCATAAGTTACAGATAATGATTACTACATGTTTTACAGAAAATAATGGCTATTTCAGCCGCGTTTATTTTGTATAGAAGTTTCTCGATTTTTCTTATTACTGACTTTTCTTCTGTACTCAAATTGGCCATTAAAACGCAAGAATTTCAGTCCCACAACGCCTGCCGACGATGTCCTGGGTTTAGGGAAGAAACGTAGCAAGAAGAGAGAGAGAGAGAGAGAGAGAGAGAGAGAGAGAGAGAGAGAGAGAGAGAGAGAGAGAGGAGTAGATGCCCCTGAGCAAGAGAATCCAGAATGTGTTATTTAGTATCTTTTGTCGATTAGGCTTCAAATCCAATTTGTACTGCATTTTGTGTAATATATTCACTTTGACAAATAACACGTTTTTGACATGAATCCCCCATTTGGCGTTTTAATAGCCAATTTGAGTACAGAAGAAAAGTCAGTAATAAGAAGAATAGAGAAACATCTATGGAAAATGAACGCGGCTGAAATAGCCAATAATTTTTTCAATAAAACCTGTATTAATGAAGGTGTTCTCCAGCAGATAATGACTGAGTTATATGCAGACATAACCGTAATGGCCTACCTTTATACCGTCTGGTTGCATGTCCTTCAACCGATGGGAGGAATTACGATGACAAGGCAACCATGGTAGACATTGGAAACAAGACAGACGGACAAATAAAGGGAAGAGCCAGAATCCTCCTCCCCCTCGCTCGATTTTGTCGGGGAGAAAACTAATAATAAAAAGAGACACATCTGCGACAGAGCGTTCCACATGAATCGATGAACTAAGCATTAGCCACAAGTTAGGGCGGAACATATGTATCCAGGTACAACTGCAGCCACCTGCTGCAGATACACCTGTGTCATTTCAAGCTCGCTTGGTTGAATGCAAGTTACCTCAGTTCCCCCTGTCTACCTTGCAGGGGCCGACGATATGAAGTGCGGGAAAATGGCGGAGTTTACCCCCAAAAGAAGCGACAGACTTATCTCGCACAGGAATGGGGTGGGGGGTGGATGGGAGGATGTAAGAGCCAGGGAGAGCGGTTCCACAAGTGTGGGGAGACGTGATATGGCGGGTGTTCTAAACTAAGAATTTAAGATAAGAGGATTGAAGACACAACTCAACTTTGTCATTCACAACCGTCGGACGTAAAAATAATTAAGGAAAAATAAAAATTAAAAATTAAAAGAAGCAGAAAACAATCAAACAATGAAGAATAAAAACAAGATGGCTGAAACCTAAAAAAAATAAGAAAACTCGCTAAAGAAACCCTGCCACGGCGAAATATTTTCACTCCCAAGACTTTCACACCCAACTGACCAATAATAGTCTATCAGCCTCTTCACGAGCACATTAATCAGCATTCCTAATTCTCAGTAATTATTCATCTCACAACGCACAGCTCGTTCCTCGTTGGCCGGATGGTATTCGTTGCTCAGCCTACCAAATATGGGTGGTCACCAAGTCCGGATTCTCACCGCTCCGGCCAAGCGCAGAATCGAGAGGAATTTATTTGCCTGGTGGATAGAAAACTCCATTTCTCGATATGAATGTAGTTCGGGACTCCCACAATAAGCTTGTAGGGTTCCAGTTGCTACGAAAAAACCAATCCTAGCCCATCGGTAAAAAAATATCTAATTCCCTCGGGCCAGCCCTTAGGAGAGCTGGTTTTAATCAGCTCAAGTGCGGAATCTGGTTAAAACTAAAGCATATACGTTAAATAGGGAAAGCGCACAGCTATACTTGAGCCAATGCTCCGTTTTGTCGAAAATGACTACGTTGAAGGCTCTCTCTCTCTCTCTCTCTCTCTCTCTCTCTCTCTCTCTCTCTCTCTCTTCTCTTCTCTCTCTCTCTAGCGGTTCAGTTTCACGCTGCGCCCCGAGGAAAAGAAAGAACAAAGTAATGTTTGAATAATGGAAAGTTTGAAGAATGGTGTTGTAAGTCAAGAATTCTGATATGAAAGAGAAAAACGTCTCAACACGTAGCACGATGACGCTTTCAAAAAACCTAAACTTCAAAGTGACTTTAATAGAAAATTCCTGTACAAATATAAAGAAAGAAAATGGAAAAAGAATTAAAATAACAAAAAAAAAACAACGTCAAGAACTGCAAGCGTCACCGAGGTTGGTAAACCAAAGGAGAGAAAAGAATCAGTTAATCGCAAAAAGACCTTTTGAAAGAATGAAAGCTTTTCTGGCGCTTTTCTCGCCTGAGATAAACGCATTTTGGATTTCCGTTGGGTAAAAATGAGAGATTACTGAGGTTACTATAAAAAAATTATTGTCGTTTGTCGACCGCCCAATCACAACGGAGTCGGTTAGGTCGACTGGTGGTCGCGGTTGGCAATCAAGCCCTGGGGACCCTTGCTAAAAATCTGTCCAACCTCCTCCTCTCTTCTCATCTCTCCCCCTCATCTGCTCTCTCTCTCTCTCGTCCGCTCTCTGTATGTATATATATAATATATATATATATATAATATAGTAATATATAGTAAGTATATTATGTATATATATAATAATATATATATTTAAATTATAAATATACATACACACATAAATATATAATTATATATATGAGATCAACTTGATCACGAAGTATATAAAACGTGATGCTAGTGTATAAATAAAGGTGATGCCACGAGGAAAATGGCATTCTAGTCTTTCCATTTCCATCTGCGGCATCACACACACACACACATACACACACATATATATTAATATATTATATTATATATATATATATATATAATATATAATTAATGGATAATAAGTATATATATAAATTAAATATATTTAATACTATATATATATATATATATATATATAATATATATAGTATAGTATATAATATACATAAAATTTTTCTATACTAAAGCACCCAACTGAGGCTTTCTACTAAATATATATTTCCTTTACAGGAACACTGCATCCACAACTCCGATGACGGATTCAGCTTTACCCAGTATAATGAAAGATAAAAAAACTGGGGCTGTGACAAGAGACCTCTCTCTCTCTCTCTCTCTCTCTCTCTCTCTCTCTCTCTCTCTCTCTCTCTCAATATCCATACCGGATATTGATGGTAATGAACATACAAGTTAGTGCAGGAAACGGATGTGATTAGAACAAACATTCAGGCTAATTCATTTAGCAGTTCCGAGATTAAAATTATATTTGGATGACGGAATTAATGAGGAGACCAAACTCCAAAACCCGCCCACATCCTTGCGAGATTTCACGGGAGTAAGGGAGTGATCGCTTACTATATTGCCGTGGCCAATCAGAAATCAGGTGTGAAATTCAACTCGGTTCCAATTGGCTGAATGAAACCACATCACTCCCTTTGCCACACTTTAAAAAACCATCATCATTAATCACTCCTGGCTAAATTACGGTGTGATTAACCTTTAGCAACGGCCCGATGCAGCGCCGCGGAGACCAAGGAGATGAAAAGAAAGCCAAAGGAAATACGTTTGGTGAAGATTTAAATAAAACAATTAAAAGATGCGAAGGTGCTAAAATCTTGGTGCAGAATAGTCAAAACAAAGATTCTCCTTCAAAATCAATGAAAAGGACTCCACTAAAAGTGATGCTTCTGCTGTCACAGAGTAAAAGAATAGAGCTTTCGATGTACAAACGCTGGTTCAGGGGAGATGTTTGTTACCATAGTCACTTCTTCTGATTCATGATCCTTATGAAGTTGTCATTCAAGATGACGATATGCCAGCGTCCTAATTCTTGAGTTTATTCGTTAACTTGTAGATTAGTTTTTATCTAATATGCAGCCTTCTCTCCAAAGACGAAAATGGCTCATAGTGAAGAAAGACAGAAAGAAAGAAAGAAAGAAGAAAAAAAGAAAAAAATAGATACATATATGTATATACATGTCACTTCTTGTTTTTTGCATAAAAGAAAGCGATTTGATCGCCAAGAACACGTTCTACTTTGATACATTCATATTCATTCAGAAAGCAATAACTCTACATTGAAACTAAAACTGGGAACATTTAACGGAAAGGAAGAAAGTGAAAGTGAAACTACCTATATGGGACTAAAATAGTCAATTTACGTCTATACACGTAAAGAGTTGTGCTCCACACAAAAACAAAAGTCAAGGCAACGGTAGTAAGCCCTCTAATTTGAGAGACTTCGCCCTTTC
>NC_087221.1:14481815-14486815 GCF_015104395.2 Macrobrachium nipponense | reverse complement strand
GAACCGGAACCGAAGTCTATACAAATGAAAGAATGAAGTAGAAGCAGCTTTTCATTTTACACACAATTCATTGATGGGGTTCCTCCATATAGCCGATCTATAAATAGAATCAATAATAAAAGCTGAATTGAAGTGAAGTGTTCTGTTCATTGAGTATTATCCATTATACTCAGTTATAAAACTATTCAACAGGTAATTTAGAATCTTGTAAAGTCAAACAATAACGTATGAATGGATTGGAGTATTTGCTAGGAGCATTGCTCTCGCAACAAGTGAAAAAAATGCAAAGTTTCTTCGGCACAATAGAGTTTTCTGTACAACGTACCATGCTGTATGAGGCTCACAGCCACGGCCCATGAATCTCTCAGCCGCAGCCCATGAAACTTTTAGCCACGGACCGGTGGTGGCTTGAGCTGTAGGCACCTATGCCCGAGCCATGATCAAGGCTGACTTTACCCTTAAATGCAATAAAAAAAACTACCAAGGCTAAAAGGCTGCAATTTGGTACATTAGATGATTGGAGGGTAGACGATCAACATACGAATTTGCAGCCCTCTAGCCTCAGTAGTTTTTAAGATCTGAGGGCGGACAGAAAAAGTGCGGACAGGCAGACAAAGCCATCTCAATAGTTTTCTTTCACAGAAAACTCAAAATTATCTCTCAAGATGAGAGAAGACGAAAGGACCTGTCAATCGAAGTCGGTCGATTGACAAGTTGGCGAACCTTGGCTGGCAAGGTGAGCGTTCAGCGTAAAACCAGGTAATTGTTCTTGGGTGATCTGGCGTCAAACTCTATTAGACTTAATGGACCTGACTTCGAAGGGTTCGCTGTGACACTGGAGAGAGAGAGAGAGAGAGAGAGAGAGAGAGAGAGAGAGAGAGAGAGAGAGAGAGAGAATGGTAAAAAACTGAAGCGGAACCATCATCTCACCGTTTCCACTCCAGGCATCACTCAGGTATTTTTTAATACGTTTGAAAATCTTCATTTCGAAATAACTTTCAGTACATTTACCTCACTAAGAAAAGGAATTGAAATTCATTTTTTTTTTTCTTTTTTTCAGATTAAAGAAAATAGCCAATATTATAACGGACCACGCTTCAGGTGTGACGATACTTTCTTTACGAACAATGGTTTAACTTGTGTAATACTTAGTCTTGGTAAGATTCTGACCGCTGAAATCAGTCGTTACTGTTGGGAATCCTCCAAGTAACCGTTACTCTCAATACCCTTTATTCTCCATTTAACTATCATAAAAATAACAATTTATATATATATATATATATATATATATATATATATACTATATATATATATATATATATAGATATTTATACACATTAATTTCGTTAAATTTTATATGACCTGTGATCGTACATAATCTCTAATAAATAAATCATCATGTAATTAAACTCAGATGTTATTAATCTTTTCTTTATCTTTTTTTATTAAGAACAAAGACTCCTGTTAGAAAATATTTTATTTACTACTTCTTTTATCCTTTTTTGTATATATAATTTCTTACCATTAACATTCTTCTCGAGCAGCTGACACAAGTACAACAGTTTCATTCCTCATTTGCAGTTTTTTATCTAGTGACCATATTTTCTTTTAGCAGTCATCAGTCTAATCAAGACCACAAATCTGTCAAACTTGTACTTTTTTACCAAAACAATCTGAAGGCTAAGCTATTTACATAGGAATCCTTCTCTACGAATCTTTTCTTACGACTAATCAGAATGCTGCGTGTCTCCTTTGATTTGATGACACCTTTCATCCATAACATAATCAATCGTTCTAAAATACGAAATTCACTGCCTCCCCAAGTCTCGAGTTTAGATAGGTCATAACTGCTTTGGTCTCCTTCCTATAACACAGTATTTACCGCAATATACTCATGTGCGCATATACATACAAACACGCAAACACACACAATATAACATATATATATACTATATATATATACATATAATATATATATATATATATATATATATATATATATACTATATATATATACACATACACACACAAACACACACACATATAGTATATGTAGTCATATTTTTCCCCTCCGCCTGAGCTACACGCAACTTACTTGTGATATAAAAAAACGACAACTTTACAACGGATACCACTGAAAAATGACAAAGGTCATGGTACGCACCCCGTTGTCACCTAGCTTCCCAACACGCAAGTTTAGTATGTAATAACTTGAATGTACACGCAAATACACAAAGAGATACTAATACACAACAAGAAATACATTGTGAAATACAAAAAAATACTATTCCCATAAACAAAAATGCACAGTAAAATAAAAAATATAATATTCCATTTGTGTATATATAATATATATATATACTATATATATATATATATATATATATATATATATATATATATATATATATATATATATATATATATATATATGCAGAAGCTAGGTGCTATGTCGTACCTCTATGTAAATGAAGATATAATCCACAATGATGTAAAATCCTTATGTAGTATTATAAAATATATATTTCTTGTGAATTAAATAAAGCTTTCGGCCATCAGCTAAGGTCTTGTGTGAAGAACACCACAGCTGATGGTCGAAAGCTTTATTTACTTTAAAAGAAATATATATTTTATAATACTACGTAAGGACTTTAATCATTGTGGATTATATCCCTATATATATATATATATATATATATATATATATATATATATATATATATATATATAATGTATGTATGTAATATATATATTATATATATATATAATATATGTATGTATATATATATATATATATATATATATGTATATATATATATATATATATATATATATATATATATATACTATATATATAGGGTCAATGAATGATATCTTTAAAATGTCTCAATAAAAAACCCATTAGCAATGAAGCTTAAAGGTCATTGCACTTTCCGGTCTTATGACTGCCAGAAAACTAAGAAAGCATTATTATTTTATAAAACCGTAAAAAAAACGAATATATAAGAAAGAAGCGAGAACAGCCTACCTATTACATAGTGTGTGATCATATCCATGGCTTAAAGCATGTACTATAATGAGGATCTTTGACCATTATACACTGGAATTTTTTCTTCCGTTTACTCGGTTTTAACATTTTTCAAAACTGATAGATCCATCAATAGTTAAAAGATACCAGCTTTCTTGTTGATAAGTCTTCCTTTCCATAAGGATATTGCTTTAGCTCTAGAATGAGTGACATCGTGCGATTTCCAGATCCTACTGCCTCTTTATGAGAAAGCAGTGTAGGAAATTAAGCCCAAAAATGAAGCTCCGTGAAAAAAAATGACAGCTATAAAATAGTTTAAATCCAAAAGCGTATTTATATTACTTCCTCTCATTTCAGAACGGCTCTTTCTCAGGATGTCTTTTTTCACTGTCACATAAAATTAACCATTGAACAATTATTTGTGTATGCACTTATACACGCACTCTCACATATACATATCACACATATCCCCAGGTGAAAAATAAGAGACGGTGTAGGTCCCGACCGGTTTCGACTTATTTCCAAGCCATTGACGAAGGACTGATGCATAGTGTTAGAAGTCACACATATGTATCAGTCCTTCGTCAATGGCTTGGAAATAAAGTCGAAACCGGTCATACACACTGTCTCCTATTTTTCACCTGTGGATATGTATGATAAATGAATCACGTGCTAAAGTGACTATGGTCATACACACACACACACACACACACACACACACACATATATATTATATATATATATATAATATATATATATATAAAGATATAGATAATGCCACGAAGGAAAGTGAAACACTGGAGTAGATGCAAGATTACTCCAGTGTAATACTCTCTGCTGCGTAAAGGACGTTGAGTCGAAAGATCTTGCAGCTACCTTCGTGGCTTATACCTTTATATATAATTATAATATAAATATATATATATATATATATATATATATATATATATATATATATGATATATATATACGTATATATAATTCGCCAATCTCTCGCAACCAAAAACGGCAACGTCATTACTTTCAAAGGCTGAAGGAAAGAAGGAAGTTTGCATGGCAAAGCGGCTGTAAACGCAAGTACTAAAAAAATGTAAAAAAATAAAAAAATAAAAAATGGAAAAACCGGGGAGCACTTCACGGCACGTGCTAAAATCCGATAATTACACCAGAAAAGGAAGTCCGCCACAAACAGGCAAGGAGAGAGAGAGAGAGAGAGAGAGAGAGAGAGAGAGAGAGAGAGGAAGGAGAGTGGCGAGTGAGGCGAAGAAAATAAATATCATTATGGGGGGAAGGGGTGTTAGCAGATTGTTGGGAGGGGGAAGTACCCCAAGCGGATGTGAGAGCATACACCCATAGTACCTGGAGGGGATAAGATCTAAAAGCGACAAAATGACCGAGGTAATGAGTAAACAAACATGAAAAACTAAAAATAACTGAGATGGAAACATCTAGTATACCATTCGCTTTCAACATTCATAAACCAATCTGAAATGAAGACGAATCATGCATAACCTTATGTATTCAAGAAAGATTTAAAAGATGAATTGTTAACAAAACACAATTCACACCCTCGTAATATACTTTTATAGTTCTTGTGTTTTATGCTTCGAGAATCGAGTCAAGACACCAAGAAGAAAGTGATAAAATATTTATTTTCAACACTTCACTGTGGTTCCGAAATATTGCTTTTACGAAAGCAAATGTGAATGGTGGTGTTTACCGTTTCCGTCTGTGCTTTGCGAGAGGTGATTATAACAGTGCTTTGATGATGAGTTGTATTAGCTTTGCTCTGAGTGGTGTCATTTGATTCGAAAATGTCGCTTTCCCTCCGTTCATTTGCAAAGTTTTTTTTTTTCAAGAAATTGTTTCGTAACCCCTACAACTACGGTTTATGCTAACATATGCAATACAAAAGTCTCCTCTCTCTCTCTCTCTCTCTCTCTCTCTCTCTCTCTCTCTCTCTCTCTCTAGT
>NC_087221.1:14446815-14476815 GCF_015104395.2 Macrobrachium nipponense | reverse complement strand
CTATCTCTCTCTGTACACACACACACTCATATATATACATATATATATATATATATATATATATATATATATATATATATATATATATATATATTATGTAAAAAAAACCAAGGAACGTTTACAATGAAGTATAATTCTCCTGAGAGTCTACGCCACCACTTCCCCAGGTAAACAGACACAAACACGAATATATATATATATATATATATATATATATATAGATATATATATATATATATATATATATATATATATATATATATATATATATAACCAAAGGAACTATTAATGAAGTATAATTCTCCTAAGATCCCACGCCACCACTTCCCCAAGTAAACAGACACACACAAACACACACACACACACACACCAACAATATCTAGCACATTCTGTTAACCCCTACAACCACTCCTCGAACGAGACCTTACTTCAGTTCAGAGAACACCTGTGCTGGGAGCGGGCAAACTGAATGGTCCCCTAGGTGGGACGTTATTTATTCATAAGCTCTGGTTTTAAGCCCAGCGAGGGAGGGTGCACTCTACACACAGGGAAAAGTCGTCGATACTATTCATGAGGACAACTACAGACCAGTTCGTGGTGTCTGCGAAACTGTGCTGTAGATTAGATACCTTTCATATATGGAAATGCCTTCAATACAACACCTCAGCCTCATTTTTCTGAAACTGAACACAAAGTATATATAATATATATATATATATATAAAAATATATATATATATATATATATTATATATATATATATATATAAATAATATATATATGACTTATATATATAATATATATATAAAATGTATTATATATACATGCATACATACATTACTATACTATTATTATATATATTATAATATATAAATATATAATATATATATATTATATATATATATTCTATATATACCATAAAATATATACGTATACAATTCATATATACATATACATATACATAAAAAACAACGCAATTTCACTATTACATTCATAATACAATATCCACAACGTTAGCCACTCCATTCGCCTAAACAAATGGCTGTTTCTCTGCACACATTCTCAGTTACTAGATAATGAAGCCCTTCCATTCCTATACCTATAGTCAACACCAACCCTTTCTAGGTCTTCGTCTCCTCCTATCCCAATAATTTCTGAATAATTCACTTTCTCACCATTCTGTCATCACTTAGTTCCTCATTGGACGAGTGGTTTACGTGCTCGCCTACCATTCGGTAATCTCGAGTTCGACTCCCCATTCTGCCAACGTGGAATCAGAGAATTTATTTCTGGTGATTCGATATCCATTTCTCGATATACTGTGGTTCGGATCCACTTAAAAATATCTAATCCTATGGGCCAGTCCTAGGAGAGCAGTTAATCAGCTCAGTGGTCTGGTTAAACTAAAATATACTTAACTTTTCATTCTTTCCACGTGACTGAACCATCTCGAAAATACTGCGATCCATTCTTTCATCTTCGGTAACATTTTGACTACCTCTCTTCACATTTCTCACCTTTTAATTTTTTTTTACGTTTTACACTACACAAACAATTCATGTCATAAAGGCAAGTTGGCTCAACAATCCCTTCAAACTATCACAACTTGGCTTCTACAGACAACGAGTTTTTTCCCAACCGTTTGCGCTTCGACTGCTACCTTTATTACTTCACCTATTCTGTGACTTACCTCTTCTCCCATCCTACCAAACATCGGTCTATTTACTCCAAAATACAGTGAATCTCAAGCAGCCAAAGAAACAATCACATAAATGCAAAATATATGGACACATATAACACGAGATTGAGGATTTTCAATTGCATAGATTTTTGTTGGTGACAAACTAGCTGGACTTCGACGAGTCTGGAAATTATCAGTAGACCAAGGGTCGGGAGTGAAGATATGCCAAATAGTTAAGAATAAATTAGGAACAAAAGGAAAGACGAAACCATTAAACAGTAAATACAGAGAAGTTATATGAAAGTTGGGATTACGACTTATAAACAATAACCTGAGAAACAACAGATACCAGAAAATGAAACAATAGAATCGAAATTCATACATTGGGAAATAAGAAATGCAAGTCAAAACGAATTAAACCATAAACTACAATGACGAGAAATAAAAATGGAACAACGAAAGTAAAAAATATAAGAAAAACAGCAAAACGCCGAATCAGAATTCCACATCCAGTCTTCATTCCAGAACTTCTCATGTGAGATGACTTATCTCATCGGGAGTTACGCTGAGTAGGCAGAGGTCAACTGTCGAAACGGAGAGCGAAATCGATTGTGATATGAGAATAAAAAATGGCGACATGTAACATGCATTTCGAGGCAGTTCTCTCTCTCTCTCTCTCTCTCTCTCTCTCTCTCTCTCTCTCTCTCTATTATGCAAATCGTGATACTTTGACCGTGGAACATCTTCTAAATGTCATGAATTCTGAATTGTGTTATCGTTTATGATAACAGCAAAGTGGTTAGTTTAGGTTAGCATAGAATTCTCTGCTTGGCGTATATAGTGGTAAAATAAATATATATATATATATATATATATATATATATATATATATATATATATATATATATACACACACACACACACACACACATATATATATATATATATATATATATATATATATATATATATATATATATATAAGCTTGTCTCCTGTAAAGGGTATTTGCTCTAAAAGCAAGGCACCATTAAGGAAATACATTTGGAATGCGGTTGCTAACTCCATCACTTCTTAATGTAGCTGCGACATACTACTGTATATGTTCAACAAGAAGGCCACTTGCACGACATACACACAAACGCACAAATATATACATTTATATATATATATATATATATATATATATATATATATATATATATATATATATATGAATTGACTAAACGACCGAGAGAGAGAGAGGAGAGAGAGAGAGAGAGAGAAGATGATTATTATATCAGGTCAACATTGTATATGTCAGTATATTTTGACATGGGTGACCCAGTCTCAAGTAGTAATTGGTTAACAAGCAAAAGTTCAAACGTCCCGTTGATTCCAGGGAAGGTCTTGGGTGACCTTTTATGGTCTGCAATAAGCATAGTTCGCGGTTCAAGGGTACGTTTCAACTCGAGGGAAAAATACCTTGAAAAATCAAGACAATAAAATTAAGCTTGTGTATTTATTTAATAATTATCTATTTCTGCTTATCGTATTGATGTCCTTCGTTACGGAGTTGAGATATGAGATGTTTAGTGAAGTCAATTCTTTTAAATGGCATTACTTTTCTATTAATTTTGCACTTTACCATAAAAACCATTGAATATCTTCAACTATGAAGTACCATTTAGTCACTCGATTTAATTATTTTAACTTTTTATATATACTTAAAATTTCCTTTTAAAAATATGCATAAAATTTAAGGTAATCTACAATATAAACTACCTATATTTCAACTGGATGAAATTGGGTTTCATGCGTTGCTAATACCAATTCTAAATACGGTAACGCAATATCCTCACATTCTATTCACAATAAGGTTGAAATTAGAAGCAGTATATTCTATTTCATTCAGAATAAAAGAATGAGTGACTTTTCAAAGGTCATAGAGCACCTGTCATTGAGGGATATAGCTATGCAAGCAGAGACTGGCGACTTCTGAGTCCTTTTGTGGAGAGAGAGAGAGAGAGAGAGAGAGAGAGAGAGAGAGAGAGAGAGAGAGAGAGAGAGAGAGAGAGAGAGAGAGAGAGCTATTGGTTTTGTGCTTAAAACCATTTTAAGGAAATCATGACATTTCAAAGTTGTTCCGAGACCATCATATAAAGACTTTCAAGAGAACACCTCACATTAATATGAGAAATAATTATCACTTCATATTCATATAAGAAATAATTTTAGAATTACTGGTGAATGTTTAGCTTTATATAAAGCTCGTCCAAATCTTCAATTTTATGTCATTTACGCATGGTTTAAACTCGCAGCTTCCTATATATATGAAAATGACGTACATTCTCTTACTGCAAGATTCCAGAATTATCATTAGTATTATCATTATTGGTGTTATTTGAAAGAAGAGAAAACTTACTTTGAAGTCGACGTCGTCAATCTACCTGAAGATATTTTCCATTTGCATAATAAAATACCAACCTTCCCCATCGATGGGTCCCACACACACCACAAAATAAGAAAAATAATAGGGCTGGAGTTCATGGAATTCATATATATACATATATATATACATGTATCTTTATCTTTATCATCCCTATCTGTATATGAGATTAACTAATCAGAATAATTTAATTGGATCAACGGCCAAAAGATTATTCAATCGAGATAGCAAGGCTCCATTATTCCTTAGCCAGTATATTGGATAAACAGTAATGACAATAATACAGAATGGGTAATCACTCCTCCAAACGATTCGACAGTGATGCGGCAAATGCTCGAGCGAATGAAGACCAAAGGGATTCGACAACGAAGGCTGGATGGATGTGAACTATTAACAGAAACCACAGATTCGGGATGGGCCCTGAAAAGTCCCACGGAAAACTATTGAGTCAGTTCCATTCCGTCTCTGCTATACAGTAAATATATGTATAGCATTATTCCAATGTTGCTGGAATCTAATACTACTGTAAGCTACGTATCTATATGTATATGTATTTTATATATATCCATACATACATAAATATACATACATATACATACACACATATATATATGTAAATATGTTTGCATATATTAGTCACGTTACATTTTATATTCACAAATATTAAGCAAGACAAAGGGATATTTATGCGTCTGATATATGTCCACCTGTTTTTCATATTATAGTTTTTATTCATTTGGACAAAAACAGTTGGACAGATGTATGACATTTACCTTCTTCTTGCCACTATCGCTGGCTATTGCACTATTCCCTGGCAGTTACTGGATACTGAAATATCTGGGATATTTTCCATTTCTATCAAAGGAAATACGAAAAATGTGAAAGCCTAATAGCACTAATCACAAAACCGCAACTGTAGACTGATCGAGGATAGGAATCTTACGAAAAAGAAAGTGTTTTTTTTTTTTAAAGGAACTAAATTAGGGTTTATTTCTATTTTAGTCATCTAAGATGCCCTCATTTTTTTTTTTTTTTTTTGGGGGGGATTTTTAAAATACTTTGATTATTTCTAGGGACTGCTTATATAATACTGTTCATTCTTTTCTTTTTTTTTTTGGTAATATCAAAATACTCTTGATTATACTATAGGCAGCTATGTTGCCCTTTATGTTTTGGAGCCACTCACATAACCTTGATTTCATAACGGACTGCTAAGGTTACCTTGATTTTTTCTGTCAACTGTTATATAACCTTTATTTTCTAACTGTTAAAATACCTTTTCTATTTCTATGGGATACCTAGATATCTTCGATGTTTTTATGGGATGGTATGATACCCTTTGATTTTTATGGACATATTATTATAAAAAAAAAAACTTCGAAAATTAAAGTTACCTTATAACCCAATAAAAATTGTCGCAAGTTGCCCATTGTATATAGCTACGATGCCTTCCAATTTTCATCGTCAGCTACGATACCACTGACTTTTTTAAAGATCCAACAGGCTATACAAAATGGCCAAATATCGCTTGCCTACCGTAAAAATAACCAGCCAAGCAAAGCGCGACACCTAACTGATCGCCTCAGTGTTGTGGTCGGTATGGTGTTGGCCTGCCACCTCGGTGGCCGCGAGTTCGATTCTCGGACATTCCACTGAGGGGTGAGAGATGTGTATTTCTGGTGACTGAACATCCCGCTCGACAAGGTTCGGAAGTCACGTATAGCCGTTGGTCCCGTTGCTGAATAAACACTGGTTCCATACAACGTAAAAACGCCATACAAGCAAAGTGATAAGTACCACAGGTTTTAACATTAAAGAGCAATTGGCTGCGTTCCACAGTTTTCTCCTGCTTCCCATAGCCACCATTAACGGGGTTATAGTTTGCATTTAGACCTACGGTTGTCTCCAAGATAATGAGCACAGGCTGGCATACGGCCAGCTCAATCTACAGAAACACTGGCTTGGATTGCTTGTCTAATTGTCCATTCTGTAAATCTTGAAAAATAAAAAAATTAAATTTTCTTTAATACCTGCTTGTCTAATATGGAACAGGCTAAGGCTGGTAGGTTACGAACTGGGCCAGCCATAACCTATATTTCACCTTCTTCAGTTCCCGTTTTTTAAACTGAACTAGCTTGTACGAAATGGAGATACAGTAGATGATAAGAGAAACTCGTATCGACAAAAGATCGGGAATGAACTCTCGTTGCATTGCAAAACACAATTCTAAGGTTGAATGGCGAGAGATGTCAGTATTGCTCTGAGTGACTAAAAATGGATAAAAGTTTGAAAAAAAATAAAACCTGTTTTTTGGAAATTGCAGTTTCTCCGTTAAGAAACTAATGCCCAGTGCAAAAAAACTAATCATCTTTCCTTCGTTTCTTCCTTCCATTTCTGGAACCCTGACGCAAGTACATCTAACAATGACCTATAATTCCAATTGCCCCTTTGGTCAAAACTTCCAGGCTATTCACGTTTTCGGTGCCAGCAGCTCACGAGGGGAGTAAGTAGGTTCTCGTCCATCGACTGATAAGAAAATTAAAAGTTCGACCTTGGCGATTTTTTTCTGTTTTCGTGTCTTGCTCGAGAGGAGGAATGCAAAGTTCGTTCCCGTTGAGCCACAAGTGCAATGTTTAACCTTGCTCTACCATGTTATATATTACAGATAAAAGGCTGTGCTCTTGTTCGTAATTTCTTGTTCAACTTTTGATGGTGAACAAACTATCGTTACTAGGAATACCTGAAATGAGGTCAAGTCGTTACTGAAATATTTTAATATGTATATATATATATATATATATATATTATATATATATATATATATATATAATATATATATATATATATAATAATATATATTATATATATATATATATAATATATATATATAGTATGTAGACATGTGTGTGCATCATATTCCTTTGGAGAATATTACCCGTAGCTTACACAGTTAATAACTAACAGGACAATCCTTTTCAGTTATTGGAGTCTGATGAGAACTATCCCCAAAATAACCTGTAAATTATTCACAAACATGAATAAAGCTGGGGAAATATTTTCGAATTTGAAAGAAATGTATTTGCTCCATAGGCACTTGTTGAACGGCTGGTGATATAAAGGTTTAGAATTGGTAATGTCCAGATACAAAAAATTGCTCTTCTTCTTCTCTCTCTCCTCTTTCTCTCTCTCTCTCTCTCTCTCTCTCTCTCTCTCTCTTCCACGCCTTTTTCTTGACCCCAGGAGATGCAAGCACTGTGCCCACGAAGGCTGAAGATACTCCGCAGCCATACGCCCTATTCTATCTATCTATCTATCTATTTATCTCTCTCTCGATATATATACATATATATATTATATATATTTATATATATATTATATATATATATATATATACTAAATATCATATAGTATATACACGCGTGTGCGGGTGCATGTAGATTATGAAAGCGAAGAAAATAGCTGTATCTTAAACGACTGAATGCTATTTGCATGCACTGATCAACCCACCAGATGACATACAATTAGTACTAACAACTGTGTAATCACATCGAACGGTTTTCAAAAGGTCCTAGTGACCTTTTCGATTCGAAAAAGGTCAGAGTATCATTGTATATCAAATGGATGGCATAGGTAAGAGGTCAAATCAAGTCGAGGGGCAAAAAGACGAGAGAAAAAAATCAGAGAAATTTATTGTAGGTGACAGAAGTTATGCTCAAAGCTCTCGCTTGCTGAAGCACTTCAGAATATATCATGAATTATTTACACAATGGGTTGCATTAAACAGGAGTACGATAAAATGCAAAATGCTTTTCTTTGTATTTGGGAATGAAAATGTTCAAATATTTTGAACAAATATAACGTCTACAATAAAGTAATACAAAAAGTCATAACAACAGCAACTAGTTATGATATCAATTAGCTATTATTACTAGCATTAGTTTTAGCAGTATGATTTTATGAAACCTTCATTTTCGGCAATGTTTAAAATAAATTGCTCCAAGATAGTGCGATGCCAACAGACATCATCAAAAATAACTCAAAACCGAAACCATATAAAGTAAATTATTAGTGATTTCTGAAATTGAGATTATACAGCCAAGTCGCATTGGGGCACTTTCAGCCATTCAGCGCCAGCGACAGTATGAGAAAGTTGGAGTGGTTGAACAGTAAGATAAAGAGATCCAGAAAATAACAGAGATGAATTACAAGTTGCATAAATAAAGAAATAAATTAGAGAAGCTGGACAGCATGATGGAAGAGAGGAAGCCGAAAATGAGGTAAAATAAAAGGCTAAAAGGTAGGTGCAGCTGGCAGCCGAAGGGACGATGCCAGCACCCATTAATAATGTCTACAGTGCATTGACTAAGGTGTCATTAATATATATTGTTGAATTGAGTTGAATATAGAACTTAAGCTAAAGGCCAAGCACTGGGACTTATGAGGTCAATCAGCGCTGAGCTGGAAATTAAGAGTAAAACGTTTGAAAGGTGTAACAGGAAGAAAACCTCGCAGTTGTACTATGAACCAAATGTTAGGAGGGGGTGGAAAGTAAGATGAAGAAAGAGAATAAGAAAGGAGGTCCAGTAAAAGGAACGAAAGTGATTGCAACTAGGGACCGAAGGCAAGCTGCAAAGAACCTTAAGTAATGCCTACAGTGCACCGCATGAGGTCCACATACAGTAATAACCCCTTACGGGGATTACATATTGTTGAAAGGTTCGATGTTACACACGGATTCTTTTTCTTCTCAAGAAACCTGAGACGAGAACGACTATATAGCTATATTAGGTTTTTTGCCAAATAAAAAATAATCTTAGATTAATTTACACACACACACACACACACACACACATCACCTACACACACACACACACACACATATATATATATATATTATATTAATAATATATTATATTATATATTAGTCCTATATCTATATAAAAAAATATATATATAAGTATATATATATATATATATATATATATATATATATATATATATAATATACTCGCTTCCGTGCGAGTGTGTGTGTATATAATAGATACATAATAGTATAGGCTTATTAGATAGATCTTATAATATATTAATAGAATTATATAGTATACATATCAATACATAGTTAGTATGTGTGGATCTTTTCCAATAGCCACGATGGTGTCCTAATTTCTTGACTTGCACATCCCTTTCTAGGTGCGCCTCTTATGACAAGCCTAAATGTCTGCTCGGATATAGACTTAATACTAATTAGCGCATCCGAAAAGTCGCAAAGAAGTCAAGAGACAAAACGACATTGTGGCAGTGAAAATGAAAATTCATATGTAGTAAAGTAAATAAATAAGAGAGAGAAACTTAGTGGCCGTTAACAATGAAAAACCAAACACAAGAGCTGACATGAACTTACATTCCGTTGGCTTTAGTGCCCCAGAATGCTAAAACCTCAATTGAGCCCAGAGTAATTATCTCAACCGTACAGTCCTATATGGCTCTGGGGTTTATTAGCCCTATAGCAAAGCTGTTCGTGCTATCTCTCTCTCTCTCTCTCTCTCTCCTTTACATGTGTCTATTTAGACCTCTTTCAAATTTATAATTTACACTTTATCGCTTTATCAATCAGGTAATAATCTCTCTCTCTCTCTCTCTCTCTCTCTCTCTCTCTCTCTCTCTCTCTCCTTTTACATGTGTCTCTTTAAACCTCTTTCAAATTTATACATTTACACTTTATCGCTTTATCAATCAGGTAATAATCTCTCTCTCTCTCTCTCTCTCTTCTCTCTCTCCTTTATATGTGTCCCTTTACACTTCTTTCAAATTTAAAGTTACACTTTATCAATCAGGTAATGATCTCTCTTTCTCTCAGCCTTAAGTTTTACGTAATGTCTCTCTCTCTCTCTCTCTCTCTCTCTCTCTAATCTCTCTCTCTCTCTCTTCTCAGCCTTAAGTTTTACGTAATATCTCTCTCGCTCGCTCTCTGCTTCGTCTGCAATTACTGTGAAACAAATGCTATCATCAACTTAATTCCAGTGCCTCTCCTATCTTCATTTAGCTTAGCCTGGTCTGTATTCTCCAGCACTTCCTTTACATGCAGTTATTTTTCATCATTATTATCATCATTACCATATAAGTACAGTGACTTTCTACCCTGAGTTCTCTTCCTGACAACATCAGAGCCATTAACGTCAAAAAGCTCTAATTTACCGCTTCTGAACATCTTATCATCAACCGCGGTTTAAAAGCAAGAAACCACATCACTATAAAAACCCGAATGACAAACGAAACACTGGACAGGACTTACACGAACCTGGCTCTCAGTGACCGCCTTCTGATCTGGGTTAGGTAATATACCAATAAACGAACTCTGGACGATCGGTATCGTGAAGCCTCCAAAGGTTGGCGAAGTAGTTCCAAATTTCTTGGTTGTTGGAGAAAAACAAGTTAAGTATATCTTAGTTTTACCAGACCACTGAGCTGATTAACAGCTCTCCTAGGGCTGGCCCGAAGGATTAGATATTTTTTCCATGGCTAGGAACCAATTGGTCACCTAGCAACGGGACCTACAGCTTATTGTGGGATCCGAACCACACTATATCGAGAAATGAATTTCTATCACCAGAAATAAATTTCTCTGATTCAGCGCTGGACGAGCCGGGAATCGATCTCCGGACCACTGGATTGGCAGCCGAGCGCGAAAACCACTCGTCCAGCGAGGAACTTCTTGGTTGTTGGAAGTCTGCCAAGAGTTTGTACGGTCAAATTCAAAAGTCAGCTCACACTAGTGAGTGTTGGGGGACTTTTGAAGTTGACTGTACATCAATACGGGTCCCAAATCCCTAAGCCCATATAAGCGCAGCCCTAACGCCCCTAATCTGTGAAATACCAGATGCTACTGAACCCTTGAAACAAAACTTATCGGTCAACCAGTCATGGTCAGTCCTACAAGTCATACACCTCCAGAATGTGGAATTCGCTCCTTCCATTGCTAACAATTTTAGGATGGGAGTTTTGTTATTATTAAAGAAGAAATTAAATTTTCACCGTGAATGACATAGAGATTTCCTTGCTATTTTAGTTCATTTCATCATAAAACTCCATGTCAATGTAGGTCACTTCATCACAGAATTACATGACAGTCTATGTCCCTTTGTCGTAGAATTTCATCCCATTCGAAGTCACTTTATCAAATAATTCCACACCAAGTTTGTTCACTTCTTCACAGAGTTTCATACCATTCTACTTTACCTTCACAATGAATGCAATCTAGGTCACTTCACCATAGAATTTCACACCTATATACATAATTCTACTACAGAATTCATGTCATTTTAGGTCACAGTACCAGAATTCCATGCCACGCTAGGTCACTTCGACGAAGAATTCCATGCCAATCAAGGTCACTCCATCACAAAGTTCCATGCCAGTTGAGGCCACGTCACCACAGAATTCCATTTCAACCGAAGTCACTTTGTAATGGCATTACTATCAGTCGAGGTTACTTCACTACAGAATTCCATATTAGTCTTGGTCACTACACCGTAGAATTCTGTCAGTCTAGAACACTTCACTGAAGAGTCCATGTCTATCTGGGTTCTCTATGAAGGGTCCTACTTCAATCTGTAGATTGTTTAATTCACCAAATAGAATATAAAACAAGCAAAAGCCTTCTTTTCATCGATTTAGGTTCTCCATACCTAAAAGTGAAATTTCTCAGAGGAAAATAAAATATTATATATATAATTTTTATCACATCACCGTGATTCATATACAAGCATTAATTAAGCTACAAATGTCCTTTAATATCTAATTTCGTCCTCTCGTGGATTCGAACCAGCGCATTAAGGAGAAATCAGGACTGCAGTGACGCCCCTAACCGACCAGGCCAACGTACATCATTCGCCAAAATTTTCCTTTACACGACATCCTGTCTTATCCTACGTCCCTGGAGCAATATCCTAAATAGGTTTAAGTTTCTGTTTAAGGACAATGGAAAATAATTAGCTCAAGGAAAACATTAGTTAATCCTGGTGGTGATCATTAACTGGATGATGCTGATTATTGTGAAGATGATAATGATGATGAAAAATCTAACATTAAACTTCAAGTGAATAACTACATAAAAAAAAAAAAAGAAATACGCGATATGAACCAAAAAAATACCATACAGTACCCGAAGGTGCGTATGATGGAAAGAAATCTAGTTCAACTGAATTACATTCTTTGTTGAGCTGCCTCTGATTTCGACTTTTATCTCTTCATTTAGGCCTAACGACAGTTTATATGCTACGCCATCGTTATCCAGGTCAGCCTTGGAATTAACAGCCTCATCCTGGTATCGCTTCCTTTGTATCGAAGAGGAAATACCTTCTGGAGCCAGCACAATTCAAGTGAAGAACGGCTGACACTTGTAAACAAATGTATTATTTACATGTTCTCTCTCTCATCTATATATTATATATATTATATATATATATATATATATATATATATATATATATTATTATATATTATTATTATATATATATATTATCTTGTATATATATATAGTATATATATATATATATATATATTATATAGTTGCTTGTTTACACACCCCTCCATAACAATAATTTGTCAGTCGTCCTTACGCTACCGCTGTGGGAGGGTAGTGTCTCTTGTTTTTTTCTGTGTTGGCCCTTGGCCCTTTCACTGTTGTTCTGTGTTTTTATTCTTTATATATTGTATTTTTTAAACTTTCAAATAGGTTTTTAATTATGGTGTTAGCAAATATTTAATGTGTATATCTTTTACTGCTTATACGCAATTCATGTGCAATCACGATTATCAAACTGGAAAATGTCTGAAGCAGATACGAAACGTCGGCAATTAACAAATGGATTAAGGACAGAACGCGTCTCCATACTCCAATATGACTATGAACTGTATCACTTACACAATGTTCTGTGCATCAGTACGGATTCTATGGATACCAGACGTTGAGGACTGTTAGTCCTAGAAAGCTTGTAACTTTTCCTGAATATCTCCGCTAGATACCATCCATTTTAAATGAGGTCCTGTTATTAATATACTTGTTGGCCGAGTCGGTAACTCACTGAAGTCCTGAAAGCTCCTCTGTGTGCTGGTTCGAGTCCACGAGAGGACGAAATTATTATCAACTAAAAAATTTTCGTTCGGTTAACATATTATATGAAAATGTATTAATTCCGAAGAAGAGAGAATTTGATTAAATATTATTTGTCTTTCATATATTTTCTATATATATATAATATATATATATATATATATATATATTATATATATGTGTGTGTGTGTGTGTGTGTGTGTGTGTGTGTGTGTGTGTGTGTGTATGTATATATAATATATATATAATATATATATATATATATATATATATATACTATATATATTAAAGATTCACATTAGTTAGAATGAGGTTGCCGGCCAGATGCTCACATGCTCTTCTCTAATGTAGCTGGAACCCATCATAGTCATCTAGCTACCAGGTGTAAATTCCTCCGGTCTCTAGCAAAGTATATGCAAAAACTAAAATCGCCGGAAAATGTTATAGAATATCTACACCGTGCCCATGAATGGCGAATATAGTGAATATGATCACATATCATTTGATTATATCACCGGAAGAATCAAACCCTTTCATTTTCAAATGGGTGGGTGGTTGCGTCACTCCTCCTTCCAAACAGCTCACATCAAATATGCATATAAACACGCAGCAAGAATGCATACTTCCATTGTTATGTGTATATACGAAAATATAATGACAAAATTGGACGTAAAGTAATATATACGGGTATATACATGCATGCATACTCTAATATATATTATATAGATGCATATATATACATATATTATGTCTATAGATTATAGTTTTTCTCTTAGGCAAATCTTGTCAGATGATAATGCACAATTGGCTACTATTAATTTAATGCAAGCGCTGCCTTAAAGTAGTAGATGTCACTTGTGCATTAGCACTTTAAAAGAACGTGGTTCCGTGTGTGTGTGTGTGTGTGTGTGTGTGTGTATACACATACACAAATATATATAGGTGTGTAAGTGTCTGTATAGACCATACGCCCACCACAGTCAATCCAACCAAACCCAGCCTGTGCAAAAAAAGAACATCAAATGGCCTATTGGCCATTGTATTTCACCGCCTTCCACGGAAGTAATTGGTTAATAGTTATTAAATCAAATAATGCCAAAGTTGTTCAAAATTTTCTACAACAATACTTGTTGAAGATGTATATATTCATTAAAAAATGCAGCTTGAATGATAAAAAGGATATAAAGTCTCGTAGACAAAAATAATGAATAAATCCATCCCGAAAGAGATTATTTTAAATACCCTCCCTCAACAGCTTATAGAATCCGTGAAGAGTATCAGAACAAACCAAACAGCGTAACCTCCGACAAGATAAACCCTCTAAAACAAACGCTTCCAAGACACGCCGCCATTAACAACACAATCCAACACGTCTTGCATTCACGTCCATCCCAATAACGTCCAGATGAAAAAAGCCAAAACAATGCGCAAAAATTCGCCGCGCTGCATTACCGACCGGTACCGGAACCAGTTTTACTGATAAAAAAAAAAAAAAGCACATTGGGCGTTTCCTAACACATTCTGTTCGCTGGCAAGGTCGCCTTTATGAGCTATTCATTGAGTGCAATCAGAAAAATCATGCGCATTGCCTGTTTATGTATTTCTCTCAACACATCGCCCCTGATTGCTTTGGTGCTGTCTGTCTTTGCTTGACTTCCATTTTCTTCTTGATTCACAATCTCCTTCATTTGGTCAAGAACGAACAGGATATTACAAAAGGTTCTTTTTTTCTCACTCTCATTTTTTTCTACTTTGAAAAAGAGCTTTCAAGTTGCTGTTTGCGTAAGCTCACACATCAATATATATTTGTAAGAGATGGCTTAGGTGGGGAGTTCTTGAAATGAGAAGGATCTTTGTATTCCAAGTTTTTATTATGAAAATAACAATCCCTCACATCATACAAATGTGTATGTATGTGCGTGTATGTATATATATATATATATATATACTGTGTGTGTGTGTGTGTGAGTGTGTATAATAAAAGGAGCCCATAAAAATGTCCAAATATAGAAATTAAGTACTATATTTCAGAGCCTGCTGTCTCTCTTCGTTTACTTACCTGAAGAGAGAGACAACAGTCTTTGAAATATACTACTTACTTTCTATATTTTGGGGTTTTTATAAGCTCCTTTTATTAGATGGAATTCTGTTGTAGCAGAACATTTATACCAATCACATATATATATATATATAGAAAGATATATATATATATATATATATGTATGTATGTATGTATGTATGTATGTATGTATGTATGTATATGTGTATGTGCGTGTAGGTATGTGGTGCAGCGTTCGGCTCACACTGGCTAGCATCGTCGTAGAATGTTAGCCTGACAACCCACCAATTTACCCAGACTTATTGATAAACCAATAGACTTTATCCTCCTGGTGCAACTCATTGAAAAGGGGAAAAGTGTGTGTAGTGAAAAGAAAAAAACATGCATATATACAAGACACGCCCTCAAAAATATATTTATATGTGTTGTACGATCATCTGTGTTCTTTTCCCATAAAATCAACTCCCAAAAAGAAAATGAGGTCAAAATACCCCCATCGTATCTCGCAACAAGGCAATACAAGCAATGGAAACGACTCCTGACTACTGCGAAGCTCCACCTTTCTCAGTTTTCATGAGAAAGCAATATTCGTCTAGGAATTAAACCACCCTAATTAATAGATAGACACAATAATGTTAATCACCCTTTATTCAGTAAAACAGTCGCTGCAAGAAGTGATTTCCTGATTATTCTCCCTTAAATTAGCTATGATCTAGCAAACATCTTAACTGATACATTAAATCGTCAATAACGAGATTCTATAAAACGGTCGTAGTAACAAGTGATTAAATGACAGCCCTCATAACTGTTAAGGTAAATGATCAGTAACAAGTAATCTATGAAACTGCCACTAGAATAAGTAATTGCCAACTTCTCATCCACAGAAACTGCAGTATTTCAATCATGTGAATATCTATATGAAAGCATCAGTAATGCATTACCCTGCAGAATACTCCAACAGGATCATTTAAATGTCAAATGCTTTACAAATTAACGCATCAAGAACGAAATATTCTATAGAGCATTCGCCGGAACGAGTGATTGCATGCATGCTCTGTCTTGAGTACTGCATAGTCTTGCAATCAACAAAGCGGAGGTATCCGTTATTGCAACAGAGGCTGAAATCACGCAATCTGACACGGTTGCCTGGGCATCGCCGGCTAGCCCCAGGTGGCGAGGCTGACGAGCGTGCCACTTGTTGAAAGGATTACGAAACGATCTCCACGTCCTGAGGAGCAAACACGCATGCGCGAACGCATCTTTTACATTTTCTATAACAGCTGTTCATAATATACGTACATATTACAGAACAAGGCAAATTAGCTACTGACCTGTTTAAGCAAGCTTTCCCTGGAAAAGGAGAAGACCAGACAAGAGTACAGGTTAAATGTTTTCCCACATTAAGATTAATAATAGTAATGGTAGCAACAGCGGTACTAGAGATGACTGGAAGTTCCTCCACACTGATAAAAAGGGTTATATAGACAGCAAAGTCAAAACAGCTTCGACACCATAACAATATATGTTTGCCCTGTTACGATGGAGTAAATAAAGCCAACTACAGAAATAGCAAGGAACAACACAGAATATACAAATATTCAGTATTGGACTATATCGAAGTTATTATGAAAGATAACTTTTTAAAGAAAGTAAATTTCCCCTTGAAGAAAATAGCCAAATGTAACGGTTCATTTAGATATCTAGAAAACATTCCGGGATTTAAAAATTACCGATTATGTAAAAAGTACATTTCTATCAATTGCGGACTATTATATTTCAGAGAAAGTGGTCTCACAAACTGCCACTATGAAATTTTCCCTATATTCCTATACAAGATTCAGCTCTCAGCTTACAAGTCACGGTTAGTCGCCTCTCATTACTATATAAAATCTATATATATATATATATATATATATATATATATAAAATTCTAACGCGGGATTCTTAATATTTTGCACAAAAAAAAAAACTTCCAAGATTCCAATTGAAAAACCTCCCAAGGATTCTGATAAAAAAAATCTCCCAAGTGGTGTAATACATATATTATATATATATATATATATATATATATATATATATATATATATATATATATATATATATATATATATATAAATCTCAAGATCTAGGTATATATAGGTATATACAAGACGTCCAACATTCGCTAGGTTACAATTAGTCCCCCCACCCCAAAAGTAGCTATAAAAATCCCCTTGATCCAGGAACAGGATTATTCAAAATCATATGCACCTGAATAATGATAAATCTTCCAAAAGCTCGTTCAAAAACTTTCCCAAGTTTCAGGTCAAACGTCATTATAATTCAGAAATGCCAGTTCGCAACCAACGCCGAATAAAATGAAGAAACATTCTTTATATCCGTATATCAAACCTCATCGTAATCCTCCATATTAAGGCTGAAATTTTGCCTTAACACATGAAAAAATAAGCATTAAATCCCAATACTGAAATTTATCTTAGAAATGTTATGTTTTGTTACAGATAATCTGTCTGCTTCATGGAAAATGAAAAAACAGCAGTACTGCAACGTATCACATGTATAATAAATGATGCATGACTCATATCTTGAAAATGTTCCCATGTGCTTATAATAAGCCTCTGGAATAAAACAAAATTGTTTTAACATTCAAAAGAAAAATCAAACTTAGCAAGGAAAAATTCGAGGAAAAAGTTTAATATAATAGAGAAAAAAATTCAATATATTATCCACATCTTATACAGGTAATGGTGACATTATTAGCTACCAAAAAATGCAGTTTTACTTACAGAAAGATAAGTAAATATATCCAGTAGTAAAAAGAAAAAAATTGGATTCTTTCAAGAGAGATAAACTGAATCCAAACGTCAATCTCAAGTCAATAAAAATACAGATAACATTAATCTCTCAAAAAATGAAAACACTTTCATATTAATTTCATTCTATCCTCATTCAATATTAACTTCATTCTATTCTCGTTCTTTATTATTATACGAAACACAAAGCAAACAAACAGACGAGAATTTCAACAGAAATTCTGCTTTCTCGAAAAGACAGGAGATGGGAATCCTGCTATTTCTCGACACTGATTGGTAACCCAGAGAGTTCTGAAGGCGAAGCAGAGGTTGCTCGCCTAAGAGAACACCTCTCATACGCAATGCAAAGTTCATTCCGTTTTAATTATATGTTCAGGACACACGTAACCTTAGACGCGTGAGTTTGCGTTCATCGAAACGCTACCTGTGCCTGTACCTAACTACCTATGGATCTATTATACATCTTAACTACCAGTTAAACATTTCAACCTAATACGCTGAATGTTTTTCAGCTCAATAAGAGACACTGTTGACATATAAACTCACTGCAAAACTTATTACACTGTAAACTCTTTGCAAAACTTATTACACTGTCAAAAATAATTATGAATGAAAATTAGCATAAATAAAAGGAAATCAATAAATTAAAAATCATAATAAAAAAAATTTGACCCTTAAGCTTTATTTGAAATACTTTACTGTAAACTTAATTACATTAAGCTCTCCGATTCTACATACTTTCTTACATTCGCCATAATTCATGATATTCTATTTTGTGAGTGAACAGATGAATAGAAAATACGTCACATGATATCGACCAAATTATTAACACTTCGTCATAAGATGGTAACCAATGAAAAAGACGGTAAAATCAGACAAATTGCTAAATGAGTAACAAACACGAAATCTGTCAAAATCGTGACATTTCCAGTTAGTAATAAGACTCGCCTTTGCGACCCCGATCCCAAGAAACCGAAAATGGTCACGAGATTTGTGTTTAGCACAAAATCAACGGAAGTAACCTAAAACAAATTTTATAATGTGGCCATATTTAGCCGAACAACTAACAAGAAACCCAAGGGGGAAAAAGATTCCAGGAAATGAAATGACAGAGTCTGAAAATCAAGCGTTGAAAAGGAGTCTTGACAGCTTTAGCAAATCATTACAAGGGAGGAGACGCATTCAGTGAGGTGGCATTTACTTCGCTCCATCTAACGAATCTTCACGCCCAAGTCACGTCATCACCCTTTTCCTAAACCCACCACCCACACACCTTAATTCATGTTCTGTGATTTCTCTCTCTCTCTCAAAACTTAGCGCATCTGCAATGCCAAACGTTTTCCTCTTCTTGAAAACCTCACATCTTAAATACTTGACATAATCTCCAACTTTACTTTCATAATCAATTTTATCTACATATTACTGCATCCCAGCTTGTTTGTCAGTACTGTATGTAATCTCAAACTTCTTGATATCCCACTTATTCTCCATTATTCCCTGCAATCTCCCTATCCATGAAAATCCATCTATTCGTTAATATTCAACAATATCTCCTTTCTGAAAACCCACCGCTCCCTAAATAGGTTACTTCTTTAAAACATACAGATTGTTCTCTCTCATCAGTATTCAGTAAAATACCTTAATTCCCAAATTCGACCTGCCAACCTTTCCCTACAACCTCTCTTAGCGAAGAGAAAGGTCTCTGAAAGTGCAGTAATAGCCCCAGGATGCCCCGTACGCCGTACGATGACTGTAATGAAGAGTATAAAATACCTGTAATTAATTTGTAGCCACGTAGAATTTACATGCCAAATCTTCATGGCTCTGCCCTGGTTTCCTCGAGCAGGAAGACGACTCGTATAAGTGTTTCTTTATTATCTCATGAATTAGCTAACACATCTAGCTGGTAGTGATTTGTAGAAGTGCGTTTTACAAATAAAGATACCGACTGCTTATAAGTATCAGCAAATCAACATTTTTGTTACTCTCTCCCTACTTAACAATTTACACTTTTTTTCTCCTGTTTATCATTATCGTAATCATCTGTCCTCTGACGTTACTTGCAGTCCTTTACCAAGTTAAAATTTGACTCAAATTATTGTTTCGACTTCAAGACTTCAGGAACCGATATTTCAGTATCTGATTAGAACACAATATAACCATCAAAGTTAAGCATCTACCCAGGGCAAAGAATGTGAACATTCTACCTGATTACTTACTTTCTTAGTGGGTGTGAACGTAAATGCGGGTGTAAAATCAACTAATTATTAAGGCAAAATGTATTTTCACAAAAGCGGGTGGGTGTTTATAGAAAAAATCGCATAGACAAATGCAAGGTCGAATATGGTATCTATATTACTAATTCGTGTGAGAACGTATGCTCCCTCATGTATAGATAACGTTCTCCTAGAGTCGCAATAGCTACAAACAGCCCTTTATATCTATTATTATTACTACGTAGTTTTATGAGACCACATAATCCCACCTGACGAACCTCACGGCGTTCGTCCGAATGTTTTGATCTTAAATGAGCGGTGAAAATCGGAGCAAGGTAAAAATAATGAAGTTGCACATCCAGGTGGAAAGAGACCATAGGGAACTGATAATAAAAAAAAGACACTACAATGAGGCCCTTGGGAACTGGTGATCAAGGAAAAAGGGACACCACGAAGCTCTGGCACAAGAGAAATATTTTTATTTTCTCAGAGCCTGTCCTTGACCCATCATACGGTGGGAGCAGACGTCCTTTGTATAAGACGTTTTAATCCATAAACTCGATCCTATATGCCATTTTTTAACCAAAATTGTTTAAAAAACAAAGGCACCGATATGATCCTATATGATCCAGTGAGATGCAGACTTCTGAAAGTGCTACTTTAACAACAGAGAGAGAGAGAGAGAGAGAGAGAGAGAGAGAGAGAGAGAGAGAGAGAGAGAGAGAGAGAGAGAGAGAGAGAGAGAGAGCACTGAAACGCTTCGAAGATCTGTTATTTTTGGCGAATGCGTCATCTTGAAACAGAGAAAACTCAGTTTTTATCCAGATTCGTTTCAGTTCAATTTCAAGAACCATTGCATTCAGAAATCAAAATACTGTATTTATACTTTTATACCACATGGAAATAAATTATCTCTGCCAAGATGATCGCCCCCAGTTTTAACATTATTTCTATAGCTACTGCAATAAACAAAACACCTGAGTTACATCTTCGCCATCAATAACATCAGGCTGCAAGGGAGCGGAAATTATGTATTTATGACAATTACTCAACAGGATGGGAGGGACGCATATCGTCTCATTGCAAGGACTTTGCTCGAAACTACAATAAATAAGAAACGAAAAGGATAAATGAATCCCTTTGTTGAATTTAAAAGAGGGAATGAGAAATGCTCCATGTAAAACAATCATTGATATACGTTGCATTTTTATGTTCATAAAAAATCGCTACAAGTAATCGTAACATAATCACTAAAAACGGTGATATAATCACAATCAAGTTAATAAATAAATTTTTATATTGGTGATTATATTGAACATAATAATAAAGATTTATTATATTGAGGAATACAGTAATGTGAAAAAGGAATCAACATGAAATACCTATAGACAAAGTGACGATTTCAGGAATTGTTCACTGGTTAACATAATTATCATAATGATAACGATGACAATGGTGGTTACTATTCAAAAGGGGAAAAATTATACACGCAGTTCACTCGCCGTCTCTTGACACAAACGAGGAGTAATGAAGACAGGCATCAGATCAAAAAGATTTATGAATCAAAAGGTGATTTTGTATAAGGTTGGTGATCCCTTAAAGTGAGGGAGTTGCCTCACGATACGAGGGAAGATTATGAGTACGTTTACTCCTGCTTCCAGCTACCGTGAAAAGTTGTCAAGTTCTCGTGGGAAACGCATAGGAGGCGCTTGCCTCCCGAAGGAGGTGGGAGGATGCTTTCGCTCTTTTCCTTAATTCATCATAAGAAAAGACACAAAGGATGTTTGCTTGAGTAAATCTGAGGAGTAAAAAAAATATATGTCCTGACTTCTTCCGATAGAAAATATTTTAAATGTTGCCATGTGTTCATCTAACAGTTCTATGAATTTAAGGGCTAAAATAAACTGACAAAAGGAAGCCATTCAATTCATCTGATACCATTAACATATCCCAGAACAAAGGTGAACGAGACAGGAGGTAGGTAAGGGATTTCTATGATAAATACTTTTTGGATATAACAATTTCAGATAGTTCATCTTGTAATGAAAGACAGATTGACTTAGAACAGCTTTCACATGGGCTATCTGGATTTTTTTTTTTTCGGGAGATGGGTGGGGGTTGGGGGGCTGGGTGGGGATTCTGAATCGCTTGTTTTAGAATAGCTTGTAAATTAACTTCGTCCATTGTTTGGTGACAGACAATGACAGATTCCAAAACCTTCCTTCAAGTATTCCTAAACGTGTAGCAAGGGAAAATAACAAAATTACAAATATTTGACCAGACCATTTTCAAGGCTTGAGCGCAAGAAGCAGAAGAACAAGAATGATGTGAGTATTGGTAATATATTACTCCACAGTCATGATAACATGAATGACGCTGGAGAAATGAAAAGAGAATTTCTCAATACTACTTTGGTTACGTCAGTTTCACAACCCGGTCTCCCACACAGGAGCAACTGAATTCCTTTAACATAACTAATATCATCAGAATTTTATACGTATCGGTAATAACATATATTTATAGATTTGCACGAGAAGAGACGTACATACACTTGCATTATGTATATATATGTGTGTGCGCGCGTGATACATACATACATACATAAATACATACACACACACATTTAAATATATACATATATATACATATATATATATATATATATATATATATATATATAAACTAAATATATATATTATATATATAAAATAAATAGATGGACAGATAGAAAGACAGAGAAAGAAAGAAAAGAGAGAGGTATATAACAGTACAAAATTATTTTAAAATTAAGACCTTAAGGACCAAAAGACGAACAAAATATTCTAGTTATCAACATGCAATATCCATCATTAGCATAAAGCCAAATGGTAGTCATCATCAATACAAAGAAAGCTTTAGAAAAGGAAAAGGAACTCGAGTATCTTGAAAATGACAGCATTCGTTGAGCAATTATTCTCGAAAGCGGATTCGTCAAGTGTCAGTTAACCAGCCGAGTATTCTGCTACGTGAAATACATTACAGAACACCGGAAATATAATAGAATATGACATATAATAATGCCTGGTGAACACTGAGTATATCAGTAATATTAGCAACAAAGAGAATTGTCACAAAATACAATAAAAATATATAGTGCCAGAATCACTCTGAAATACTATCTTTTTTTATGGTATCGCCTGCTAAATCTCATCTCAATTAATCTCTCAATTTACTGTTGAATGCTGATAACCAATACTTATCATCACAGACTGTACTAACAAATGGAGAGAGAGAGAGAGAGAGAGAGAGAGAGAGAGAGAGAGAGAGAGAGAGAGAGATGTAAAACAACATATAAAATTATTGTTTCTCAACATATTCCTAACAAATGGAGAGAGAGAGAGAGAGAGAGAGAGAGAGAGAGAGAGAGAGAGAGAGAGAGAGAGACATTCAATGTAAAAAAAAAAACATAAAATTACTGTTTCGCAACATATTCCGCATTGAGCAAACAACTGAGCGCTCTCAACATTCATATTGATAAAAGAGTTCCACAGACAACCTATAATAATGTATATTGAAATTCACTGCAGGTATTCAAAGCTTCAGAGGGTTTATAACATACCTTTTGAACTCGGATTTTCGTAATATGCAATTTATAATACGGTACCTATATTTCTGTCCTCTCAATATTTCATCATAATACAATTGAAAAGGTACACATATGAGTTAATTCTGAAGTGTTTTCTCTTCATGTAAATAACAATATTATCATCCACAACATAAGCATGAATGGAATAACAGTAGTGTTAGCAGACTAGCAATGAAACAACTGATGTGTTGTCATCGGTGTATGAAATATCTGTAGGGTTGGCAGCACTGGAAGTTGCATTCAACAAAAGGTAAGAGAGCAGGTTCCAACCCGTCAGCTTTCTTGACTCAAGATAGTAGATTATCTTTCTTGCGGTTTTTTTCTTTTTTTTTCTTTTTTTTCATAATCAAGAACAGGGAAGGATACAGATAAATATACAAAAAAAAAAAAAAAAAAAAAAAAAAAAACAGCAGAAAGAAAGAGAACAGAGAAGAGTGGAAGCAATACTAAGTTGGGTATATGAAATGAAAATTTGAGTAGGATGGGGTTCATACAGGGAGAAAGTGATTCTGATCAATTTCATTCATTACGAAAAATAAATGAATCTTTGTTTCGCACAAAGAAAAAAAAACGGCGGCTGAATACAGGAGTTTTTAAGCAAAAATTTTTACTAGTTAAAAATAGAGCACCTGTCACTCGACTGCCCCAATTTAGGCCATGTATTATAGCATACAAAAGACGGACACTCCGTGTGCAGTAATCATCATCATCATTTACTGTTTATCAGCACATTCAGCAAATAATAATAACATTGATCATGAAAATGATAACTTATTTTTCATTTATCATTATAATCCATTACGATGATGGTGATAATGATAATGATAATGATGACGATGATGATTTTGCAAAAGATGACTCACGATGAGGAACAGTGGCTCAGTTTAAAATACATTCGCTGGCTGAGAAAGCATCCAAACGCCAGCTGTTACAGCCGAGGGCACTCTCATTTCACACCTGATCACACGCCGATATAATACGACCCAACTAATTAACAAAGATTTTCACGAGAAGATATGATCATTCCGGTTTTAAATTTTTATTCTTGTCTTTTAAGTCCAGGCTCAGCAATGTCCATTTAACAGCTCAGCGATAACACCAGGCCATTCAAAGAGTGTAGGAAATCGTAGCAAGAAGAAATGGAGTTTCTCCTAAAGTTATAATTGAAATTCTAAGCGAAGTCATCCAAGATGAAGTTACGCAGGAATAGCAGATTTGGACGGCCTTTGAGCTAAGTGCACATATATGGTAAGTGAAGCATAACTGAATTGGTTTAATGATAAGGGATGAAAATTACGACAAGACTAGTAAACAGGTTGGACTGCTAAATGAGAAGTAATCAAAGAGAACGGATGACACACACACACATATATATAAAGCATGAACGACGTATTAGGTTAGCTACCAAACGCAACTAAGGCATCAGTGAAAACTGATCTTTCTAATGACATGGCAAGAGAAATTCCGAGAGACGTTATTTCAAGTGCAACGAAGGTTTCCCAGTTCCTCTGACTGTCAATTATTCAGAGTTGTTTTAGCTCAAGTATACGTCATCTACACGACCATTAAAAGTAATAAACCCAGGACTTACTTTCAGCCTGAAACAAACGTGTGACATCGTAAGACTGGAAGGAGTCTCACCTTGAAGTACCCCTTCAAAAGCAGCCGGGACTGACGACCCTGAGATCGAAAGGCGAAAAAGAAATTGAAAGTTAGAGAGAGACCAGTTTTTGCCGCCGCTGACACTCCAGCGCTATGTCGGTGCCCTCAGCAGGCAGCCACCCGTTGCTTGGGGTCCTCATTAAGCGAAGCAACTCCCAGCGCAATTCCAGGGACAGTTCCCATGAAGGGGACATTTCCCTCCGTGGAACAGGGGCCACACCCTGTTCCACATCAGGCGGTTTCTTCCCATGTCGTGATGTATCACTTCTTTACGAACTGGTAAGTGTGGATGACTTGTCTACTTGAAGTCTGAGCAAGCAAGCAGATAACGAGAGAAAAATTACCGAGTGAGAAGGGCCCTATGACGATTTAAAATAACATTTTCTTTGCTAGAATAGGAAATTCTGTATAAAAGCTAAGATTGAGAATCCGGTCTCTCTCTGGATGGTTGGTTGTGTGCTCTCCGACAACTGTAATCTTAAAACAATTAAAGATACTATTGTCATAATAGAAATCGATCAATTACCATCCAAATTTAAATGAAAAATGAAAAATTATTTTGATAAAGATAAATAACACTGATTTTGAACTGCCTATTCTTTTCACTGAGCACATAAAATAATCGTGTAGTTGGTTTCAATTTTCATTACTCATTCAATATTTTCAATAACATGAATTTTCCAGAAGTAACGTCAATATATCATTGTTATCGTTCAATTCACGTCGTCGTCGAGAAAGAGAAGAAGCTACGATACCAGTTACGCCACATCAATAATTTTGCCAATCTTCCAACCTTGCCTTGATGTTATCTTGTTAATTTACTCTACTATCTTTTATCGACTTTCCTGAGGCTTCTGCATAGGATACGAACGCCTGAAAGTCACCCAAGAGTTAACCAAATTAATTGTAAATGGATATCCCTAGATTTTTACATATTGATTGTTTACAGAGATATTTCAAACTTTCGTCATTGCAATGTGCAACGTGAAGTTCTCACACCATGCGAGTTGATCGAATTGTGAAAACCTACCCACATTGACGATGGAAAGTATTGCGAAAACTAATGATCTTAAAGTAACGGCACCATTCTTGTTCGTAATGCCTGCACCAAAAAAAAAAAAATACGCAAAAGATTAGCTACTCTTAATGATCAACGGACACGAAAAAGAGTCAAAGGACGACAGATAAAAAGTTAACATTACCTAGAAGGTATCATTCACTTACACACCCCTATCTACCTGAGGTTAATATCTGACCAACTTCGTAAAAACCGAGACAGAGAAGTTTAACAATGAAATGAACGTTTCCGGTCGTATATCAAGAAAGAGCTGTCTACAGAAAAGCAACAAAGACATATATAACCAATATGAATCAGAGTTTTCTACCTCAGGAGAATAATTTCAAGGTTACTGCATCAGTGTGATCGTCAGATAGAGTGCTTTGCTCGCAAGTGCTATTGTTAGTGGTCTATTTGCCTTAGGGAAGAATGTCAAGAGTTGAGCTTAAAAGAAAGGTCCTTGAGCTGCAAAGTGACAATTGTAATCCTGGAAATAAGTAACTTTTTCGCTACTCCGTTGCAAAAAAAGAAAAAAAAAATTTGCTTACGTTACCAAAGGACGCTTCGTCTATCAGACAGCTGGTCAAATATAATTAATCGGGTAATTATTAATACTAAGGAGTGAAAGCCGAATATGCAACATTGCAAGTCAATCTAAATTTCGTTTAATGAAAATATAACCAGTCATGCATATGATTGATTCCCTTAACAGTTCTGGCAATCAATATCAAACATCTCGTTACATAATACCACAACCATCCTTAAAGTTGTATATTATGCGTGAACTACACCTTCATCTCTCTCTCTCTCTCTCTCTCTCTCTCTCTCTCTCTCTCTCTCTCTCTCTCTCTCTCTCTCTCTCTCTATCATTTATTGTTTTTTTTCCTTCGCATACATATCCCCGCTCAGTGACAGCTAGGAATTTGTTCACCTAATAATCGTCGACCTTGGAATGACTTCACTAATTACAATAGGGGTTTCTTTCTCCATCTCCCTGTAACTATTAGTCCTTTTAGCGATACGAGCAGGATATGACTGACAACCGCCCTTTCCGTAAAGAAACAAGGACCTTTTCATGAAGTATGCCCTTCGCTGAAAATGCAAAAATCGAGGTCAATTATCCTGCTTGACAAGAATGAAGGTCGAACGCAACATTCACCCATCAACGATAGAGGAAAAACATGAATTACTAAACAAAAATTTGGAGGAAAAAAAGGTCATTTCTATAGGGGAAGTGGAAGAGGAAGATTAGAGGGCGGTTTTACTTTCACCCGAAAATCGGAAGAATTCGGTGTATAGGTACTCCGGACGCTTGGTCGGTGTCTCGGCATAATGGCTCAGTTTTTGTCTGCTTGTGTTTAACCTTTTTGTACTCGTTTACTTGCCATCTCGACTCTTTCTTTTTCTATAAAAAGATACCTTAGCATAATCAAATGAAAATTAAAACCTTACTTATTGACAAATTTTCCAAAGAACGCTAATTACGTCATCCCAGAATCAACCAGATATTCAAAAAACTCCCTCAGTGCTTTCCACTTGTACACTGTTGCCCTTTTTCTCAATAACTTAATAAGGTTCACTGGAGAATTTTGGCGACAACTTATCCTAGCTACTTTGTTGCAATACCACTAAGTCATCTTCACTTACTTGTCCCTCCCTAACATAAAATTACTTATAACTCAAGGACGGCCAGGTCAGAACATAGCATTCAAAATACATTTATAAATAAACAAATAAATTGCGCATTTTTCATGCAACGCCCTACCCGTATGGAATCTTCACCTCCAAAGAAGCGCCGGATCCTCAATCACTTTTAGATAACGCCCAAATGCCATTTCCTCTCGGGAGGCTTCCTTCACGGAGAGTTACCTACTGATCTCCTCAAATTGAGGAAATAATTATCATCACCGCTCTTCTTCCTTCAGAAGATCTGACGGAGGGCACAGACTGTGGTTGGGACCTATCACGGGTTTCTAGGGGTCGACCACATTTTCTCTTTTTTTAGGGAAGAAAAAATAAGTTCAAAATTGGTCATGCTATATTTCGTATGTAATAGGGAGGAGCAAAAATTCCTACTCAAATATCGATAGTTGAAGCGCACTTACATCAGAGAGAGAGAGAGAGAGAGAGAGAGAGAGAGAGAGAGAGAGAGAGAGAGAGAGATTTCTATTCATGGTCATGTTTCATCTTTTACGTAACAGAGGAATCCATAGACCTATGCAAAGATTGATTGCTCCAGCACGAGAGAGAGAGAGAGAGAGAGAGAGAGAGAGAGAGAGAGAGAGAGAGAGAGAGAGAGAGAGAGAGAGAGAGAGAATCCTACAAAAAAGAATCCAACCACCCATTTAGCCTTTTGTTGCCGATCATTTACCTTTTTCAATCAACGAAAAACAAAAGCGATGGCGGGCAAGATGACAAGGGAGATCTTTACGCCGGCTGAACCAACACTATGCTCTTTCAGGATTTACATGAACAGCGTGACCACGGCTGTGAAAACCTCCCACCTGATGTCGGCTTCTCAAAAGAGGGGGAACCTTTTCTTCCATATGGATGGGCTCATCATTTCTCCCAATACATTATGATTCGTCTTCTCCAGACAATCTCTATTCGTCTTTTTTTTTTCCTTTGATTTGTCTTTTCACGTATTCTTTCCATTTCATTTTCCTCCACCTTTCACACCCATCGCCATTCATCTTTCCACTTCATCTCGATTCATCATTCTCGTTCATCTTAGCTCTTCCTACTCCGTCTTTCGTTTTCACCTGTTCAGTGAGATACCCCGTTTCTTCTGGCACTCCCTCCAATATTTGCAAACCCATTTCAAACTCATCCATCGTTTCGGTATCAAATGAATTCAGTTTCATTTGCTTCCTTACGGGCACAAAGGGCGTAACTGATGAATATATGCCGTTATTTCAAATCATCAGTTACTTTGCTGAGCCTTGTTTATCCACTGTGTACAAACTCGCTACAATCAAATATTTTTCTTTGGACAGCTGTAACTCTCATTAAATACTAATTAACCACTAAAAAATGAACCTAAACAAATTCTAAATTAAATTTCTCAATACATATTTCTTGGCTCATGGAAGTGTAATAAATAAATAAATAAATACATACATACATACATACATATATATATATGCAGGCCTGTATTCATAATAAAAAGGTAAAAATGTTTCAAACAAGACAGGAATAAAAACCTCCACACTAATGTGGATATGTAAGCTACATAAATCAGTGTTACGCCTAAGTCCTTTAGACATGAAACTGGATGGAAATTCAATCCTTCTCTATATAAAGGCAAATACACAATTTACTTTTTAGAAAATAAGATTAGCTATATCATG
>NC_087221.1:14436815-14444315 GCF_015104395.2 Macrobrachium nipponense | reverse complement strand
AATTATTTATGGAACCAAGTCTTCCTTGCTAGGTATGGCATGTATGGTGTTTTTTTTTTTACGTTGCATGAAACCAGTGGTTATTCAGCAACGGGACCAACGGCTTTACGTGACTTCCGAACCACGTCGAGAGTGAACTTCTATCACCAGAAATACACATCTCTCACTCCTCAATGGAATGGCCGTCCTTGCTAGGTATTAAATTCAAAGCCAAGGGCCAAATTCCTCTGCTCCCAAACGTAATCCCACTACTGCCTAATCAGTCCTGTCTTCATTCGCAGTAAAAAAAATAAATAAATAAAAAAAAAAAGGCAAATCACCCGGAAACAGTAGCTAATAATGAACTGGTTACTAACACAGTTAAGCCATTCCGACTACTTTTGATTACCATGTTATTAGTATTGAATGTAGCCATTAAATCGCACTCTGTGATTCAAACTCTTTTTTTGCCCCTCACGGATAATGACAGTAAAATGATGCGTGATGATGTACATATATTACGCACTGGCTAATGATGCCTCATAACTAATTGCGTGATGAATCAGCTTTTTTATAAACTACCATACAGAGAGGAAATCGCTCGTAATAAAAAAAACAAGAATGTTGTAACAGAGTTCATCAACGATAAAGCCACCGTTCATTATATTACAAGAAGTGTCTATTGCACATCGTAAGGTACATTGCCTCTTGATAGCATTGATGACACAAGTTATAGTAATCTACGATCCTCTTACTTATTATTTTCTCTTTCTCGCGTTTTATTTCAAAATCTCAACAGAAGTGGAAATATGAATGAGAAAATATTTCAATACACTTTGCTGCTCAACCATTATACTAAACTCCACAGAGACTCGAGTGGCATTTTAATTCTTGTTTATTATCCAGGTTACTTAAAAGATATTGACGATAACAGCTGAATGATCGTACCAATAATAATTACAAAAGCAACATTGAAAATGGCATGCCTTACTTAACCCTAATGGTGGATGACATTGGGATTTCGTATATGAACTAACAACAGGTGTCCCAATTATACACCACTCTTTCATCTTCCTATTTTATTTATTTTCTTGTTCCTAAGTTACACGAAAGAGTAATGTCTCTTCCTCACAAAATCTTTAAGTGGTTAATGAAAAGTTGGCTTTGTAGGAACATTAACATTATGTTAAAATAGGCAGTAAAAATAGACTGACCTTTGATAACAGGGTTTCCACATCAATAAACAAGATAACTTTCTTTTCAGATTGCACTGTAAATCATATATAAACTAAATTGAAATTTCTTTATTTATTACAAATTGTGAACAAAATGCAGTTATATATACGTATATATATATATATGCAGTTATATATACGTATATATATATATATATATATATATATATATATATATATATATATATATATATATATATATATATATATCATGATACGGTGTTTTTATATTGCATATATATTATATATATATTTATTCATTTATGTACATTGTGGGTATACACTGATATGGTTTTTTGTTGGTTACCAGAGAGAAATATCATAATAAAAACACTATAAAATTATATATGAAGGTTGATATTTTTTGTTTTTATAAAAGAGGATGTTTCTTATGACTTCCTCCGGTAAGTTATTTCCTTCCTCCCAGTCGGACAAAAGGTCTTTTTTTTTTATTATTGTAGTCGTTTTTTGTATTCGTTACCGTACTTCCTTTCTTTTTGCAGGTTGTAAGGAGTTGCGGGAGCTGAATTATATGTAATAAATGTTAAAGTTTTTGAAGTGTATGTGTAGCCTTCTTAATTTGGTTTAAATGATTCTGTCTAACGATGAAAACACAAATATTAAAAACTATATCTTCACAGAAAGTAGAAAATCTTAGCTATCAAATGTCCTCTAAAAACTAAATGCTTCTGATACTAGTGTCTATGAATCTTTTTCAAACGCTTCTATAATCTTCCATTTCCCAAGAGGCGGTTCTAACTCCCTTTCATAGTTTATACCCAAAACCTTTTTCCTTCCCCCATTCTTTCAACTTTTTTTTTTTTCATTAAGCCTGTGGTAACTAAATTCATGATTACGCTATTCTCACCGATCTTCGCGTGATAAAAAAAAAAAAGTAAACGTTTTACGGAAAAGCACGAAACTTCATTATTTTTACCATTAAATCAATAAAAAAAATAGTGTATAACATCACACGAAAACGGTCTGATTTAGAAACAATTGCGGTGAATTCTCTCTCTCCTCTCTCTCTCTCTCTCTCTCACGGAAAATTCAGTTAGGTTCACCCTATGTAGCCACACCCGTACATTCACGCCTAGTTGGCCACCCGTCCCACCACGTCACAGACACCACACACAGACACATAAGCACACACACACACACATACACCCACCTGCCTGGGTGTCTGTATACCGGCCAGCTGGGACGTTAACGTATACTCTTGTTCCTTAAATGCACGTGAGGTGTATACGCTGATCATATATAATAACTTTTCTCTCCTCTTAAATGCTCGGGAGGTAATTCTGAGAGAAAATGAGATCAAATTTAGGTCAAAAGATGTTTCACTTTGTCTTATATATCTAAACTTATCTTTAGGTAATTGTTTTAGGAATACTCATAACGATGTTTGATTCCCGCTGAAAAATCTAGTTACATTTAGGTCAAGTTAAATCAAGAATGCTTGATTTCATTCAAAATATCTATAACTATCTTAAGATCATTGCTAATGAATAATTAAAAAAGTATACATGATTTCCTCTGAAATATTATCAATTATCTTAAATAATTTTGGCGCAGGACCTTAAAAAGAGCTTCGTTAAAACCCAGAGCTCCAAAGAGGGTTTGCAAGAGGTACTTAGAGACCTCAAGAAGCAGGAGGTCGCGGAGAGAGAGCAACAGAGAGAGATTTTAGTGAAATCAGTACAATCAAGTAATTACGGTTAAAACCATTTGGTTATACCCACTGCAGTAGGCTACAGTTTTACACACAATGAGTCTTGATTCATAACAATTCCACATTCAGTGTCAGGTCAAAGGGATCATAGTTCAGATATCTGAAGGGAAACTTGACGAATTGCAGGTCATATGCAGGCGAAGTAATAATACTGTAAATTTACGATTCTGACAACGACAATGACTAGGAATCAAGCAAAACATATATATATATATATATATATATATATATATATATATATATATATATATATATATATGCCACACACACACACACACACATATACATATATATATATATATATATATATATATATACATACTACACACACAGACACGCACACACGCATATATATATGTATATAAATGTATACATACATATATATAAATACATGTATACATACATAAAAAGATATACGAGTATAGTATATGTATGTCTGTACGTGTGCGCCTATGCATGTTACACAATGTGTGATCCCGCGCTCACCAACTTTGGATTTCATTTGCCATTCAAAGTAAGTCTGACAGTGCAGCATAATTAGATAAAAAAAATAATTAAAGGTTATAAGTAAAAGTGACAAATTTCCGTTTAAACTAGACAAGAATTACCAAAATGAAACTTCGATAACAGAGCTAATAATATAGTTTCACTTTTACCTTTAATAAAACTCCAACAAGCAATATAACAAAAACGTACAAGTTCTTTGCCGTAATAAATTCACTTTTATTTGCGTGTAATTGGTATATATGCGTGACACAAAAACGTCAATACAAAACTTAAAGCAGAAAAAAAATTCGAAAGTTGACAAAAATTACATCAGCAAAAAATGTTAATTCAACCACTTAGATCTAACGAATAATAAGAAATCTTAGCAAGTTTTTTTTATATTTTATTATATAAATCGTTCGTACAATTATTATCATGTGATACCAACCACAAAGTAAGAAATTACAGCAGAAAACGGTATATGCATTTTTTCTTTGGTTACACATTTCTCTTTATTGTTTAACAATCTTTTTCATACAAATATTACAAAGAAAAAATGCCGCAAAAAAATCACACACACTGGTATGGTTTGTATGTCAGTCAGTCTGCAAGCTGGATTAATATATATATATATAATATATATATATATATATATATATATATATATATATATATATATATATATATAATTCTACTGATGTTAATGCTATTATTTGCAGACTCCGAATCAGTCGAAACTAAAAGTCACTGACTTCAACAGAAACTGCATAAGAGCGAAAATATGCCCACACATTATCTACACACACACACATATATATATATATATATATATATATATATATATATATATATATATATATATATATATCATATATATATATATATACATATATATATATGCGTGCGCGTGTTTGCTATGTACGTTATAAACCCAGGAGACGATATTAAAGTGTTACAACTAAAAAAATTCCGACTTTCATATTTGCTTGCATAACCATCAAAACCGCTTGTGAAAGAAAATGCTACAGCGCAAATTTAGATAATAAAAAAAATAATGATAAAGCTAAACGTAGAAAAATGAAGCTCTCCAAAGCTGTTTATGATGACTTCTTTTTATCTACATTATCTGAGATACTTAAAGTTGAACCATAAATGAAAAGGAATTTAATTAAGTGAATAAAAAATTAAGCACCAAAGACGCCAATCACAGCTTGTGTAACCCACACGGAGACCTTCGAACATAAATTCCTGCTCTTTGCTTTCGGCGGAGACATTAAAAAAAAAAAAAATATCGCTCGAATTACCGTGAAGAAAATGAGTGAAAGTCCAAAGTCTCGGAGCTTGAAAAATTCGTTTCTAGTCATAAGTCTCAAGTCATCAGACAGGCAGCACATCGCAAACCGCATTTTCGAAAGAGAATTTTCATCTCTTTGACGGAAGAGAGTCGGTAGCTTCGCCTGCCTTCGTGCGTGCAAGTGGGGATCCAAATGGACGAGATTTTGTTTGATTGCTTTGATCATGCGAAACTGCTTCACAACAACGAGCGTCTTGGAGCCTCACAATGCATTATTTGCAATAATAATTTACTTATTTATTTATTTACAGAGAAAGAAAAGGTAAGCATAAATATATTCAAAACATCATGGTCTCTTATTATTCAATATACTGAGTGGACATTATAATCGTTAGTGGTTAAACATATACATAAAAACGCACGTAGTCGCATATGTAGGCTATACACACACACACACACACACACAACACACACACACACATATATATATATATATAGTATCATACATATATATATATATTATATATATATATACAGATATATATAACCCCACATATATATATATATATATATATATAATACATTAATATATATATATAATATAAGACCTAATATATATATATAATATATAATATATATATATATATATATATATATAGTACATGCATAATATATGTATGTACCTAGATGAGCATTTAAGTATATGGTGTATGCAGTATGAAGATATTTCATCACTGTTAACCATACGACAAGCTTTGGATTTCTGTCACTGCTTCCGTTATTATTCCTCTGCTCCGTTTTGACTGCCTTAAGCCGTGACCAGATAAAGGCAGAAAGTGCCTCTTCCATCAGCCATCCCTGTAAATCACTTAGTGCATCCCTAAACATTTTCGTGAGGCTTGGGGCGTGGTGATACAAGCAATCAGATTCCAAAAGCAGAAAGCGTGAAATGACATGAGTTGTCAAATTATATACAATTGTTTGTATAGCCTACTGGCGCTGCCACTAAATTAAAACGAACACCAAAAATATTTTCACGATGATCTTTTGTCAAATAAAAAAAAAAATACAGCAGAGCAAAGCTCAGTTTTATTGACGTATTTGAAAAAAATATAAATGTGGTGGTTTCTTATTTTATGAAGTACAGCAGCGTATATATATATATATATATATATATATATATATATATATATATATATATATATATATATATATATATATATATATATATATGTGTGTTGTGTGTGTGTGTGTGTGTGTGTGTATGTATATATGTATGTATGTATGTGTATGTAGTATATATATATATAAATATTATATATATATATATATATATATATATATATATATCATTCACATACATACATATATATATTTGTGTGCGTGAAGTTTTGTCTCATACACGTGTGAATTTTATTTAAACAAATATTAAAATATTGTCATAATTATTGGTTAGAATAATTTACTACAAAGGTGTCTTTTTTATCGATTCTAAACATATTCCTGAACTCGACAAGAATATGTACAACTGAACAGATACCCGCTTATACCCTTAATAGCAGAGTGGTCAGAGTCAAATGTTACCCTTATGGCAGAGTGGTCAAACTCAACTGTTTATCGCTGCATTTAAACCAAGGACCTAGTTCGATGCACTATTATAATTACACTCTAGCGTAAGTTGTTCTCAAGGTATAATCATTTTGATGTAAAACGATAATTGTAGCTGAATATTTGGATATATTTCTTCTACAGTTATCGAAACTAGGTTTATTGGGAGCATATAAAAAATCAGTTAAAATCTATCAAAATACTAACTCGTAAAAGCGTGAACGATACGAAAAGAAAGCTTTGTTATTGGTACTAGAAATCACTGCGCGTCAAAAAAGGATCATTAGCTATGAACAACAACACAAGAATCATACTGGAGACTAACAAATGTTAGAAGCTGAATTATAGTGACATACAAGAATAATTAACCTAAACACTACGTCGGATTAGGTTAAGCTAGGTGTTCTTCTAAACATCCAGAGATCTTATTATGCTGTACTGATAAAAGTAAAAGTTCTTATATTCTAAACCACTGCTTAAAACTTTTAACGTAAGGGACGTTAAGTCCGCTGATCTCTAAACCAGTGCTTAACACTTTTAACGTAATGGGACTTCTAACGTAATGGAAGTTACTGGTCTCTAAACCACTGCTTAACACTTTTAACATATTGGAAGTCACGTTACAAATTACTCACATCCTAATTATTACTATTAGTAAAGTAGTTTAACTAAACTTCTGGGTTAACATTTCTATGTTCTTTGGGCAGGTTACGAGAGTTTTTATTCTTACTTGATACATTGCAAGTCCTTAAAAACTTAAAAACAAAAAATGGATGACCTGCGCAGAATGCTCTTGCAAAATCTCTTCCAAGGATTCATTTCCAATACTTCTGATCCGGTGTTGATCGAAATTAGACAATCAGTTGTTTGCCTGGAAGTGTTAGTCTGCATTCTTTGCCTTCATGGACTGGATTATTTAGGTTATTCATCAAATACCCACGGGTCAGACCAGCAAAGAATGTGACTATAGTAGATTCACATCAACCGTGCAATTGATGTCTAGGCCAATCCTTTACGACGCTCCTGATTGGCTATTGATAAGCCATTCACAGGGCTGGAAACTCTGTCTCTAGAGAGAGTTCACATGGGTAGGATCTATATTCCACTTCTGATGGATACGCCTTTCAGGAGAGGCTGAACATAGATCCTACTCATGTGAACTCTCT
>NC_087221.1:14421815-14431815 GCF_015104395.2 Macrobrachium nipponense | reverse complement strand
GTTGTCATATGTTCCAGTTTCCGACTGTTAATACATCCTCGTACGTTAAACTGGATGATTTTGTGTTAAGTATTCCGACAAATCTTTAAGAGACCATCCGGGTCTAGTGACGAGAAGCCCGTTTTCACCTTTATTTGTTTAATAAACTCATCGTCTCTTTTTCTACGTTGTGATATTCATTGCATTTGTAATAAAATGCACCTGAAATTCGATTCCTTGTCGTTTTCAGAAAATACTTCTTTCTTCAGGAACTAGATATATCCTTTTCCTATAGGTTCAACCTACTGTTTTGCTTTCGCTTTTTTTTTTTTTTTTGTTTTTTTTTTGGGGTGGGGAGGGGAGGGGGGGGGGCGGCAGGCCTGGGCTAGTTATACGACTTGAGAAGTTCAAAACGGCGGACTCAGCCTTTATACATATAGCAAAAACGCCTGTGTTCATAACCTTTCCCACCCATTCATACCCCCACGTACACCCACACATCTACGTACCCATCCACTTGACAAAAACAAAAAACAAAAAATCGATGCCACTAACAAAGAGCTCATTTAAAATTCGCCACTCATCAAACGGATGACTATAGTAACGATGTGAAAATGAGACCCTTTGGAGCGCAAATTACGAGACCAGATTTAATTCAGGGTCATATTAGAGATTACCAGGGAGATAGATTAGTACCCAAACCTTGGGAGATCAAGTTGAACTAAATTGATTACTGTGCTGGGAGAAAAAATATATAAATATATATATATATATATATATATATATATATATAATATATATAAAATACATATATATGTGTGTGCATACATATATCTGTGTGAGCCTGTCTATGTAATAACATACATGTACATATTAATTTGCTTTTGTGTACATCCTCACAGATAGGTAGACAGTTAGATATGAACAGATAGAAACGCATGCTCATGCGAAAAATTTCTAATCCTAACCGTACAAACAAAGGTGATGACACCCTTTGCAATTCTCAGACAAAGCACATAATGACCACAAATCTTCAGCGTTTGAGGCGCTGATTCAACTACCCGTTATTCAAGGTCTAAAATTATTGTTTTCCTTTGTGTATATAAATTACAGGTGTTGCTAAGGATAAAAGAATGAAGTACACTAAGTGGGTAGGGTCGTAACCCATTACAAAACATGAAGGTCAAAATACCATCCCTTTCTACTATGTCATAACATGGTTTTCTGAGGAGGAGGAGGAGGAGGAGGAGAGTGTAGCATCTATCCTGAAGTAATTTTTCGGAAACTGATTGCTTTCTAACACTACTAAATTTCAAAAACTCGACAGACACCTAATTTGTAAGAAGGTATAGCATATGCCTTTAATTCTACCTACATGAAGTCGTGCTCTTGTTTAAGGCCGCATCAGAGTGGGACTACAATAAGTGTTAGCTAGCAAGATTTCGAAATCAAACATTTCATGTCAAGACATTTAACTACCGTAGGTGAATTAAAACGTTTCAGACACCATAGGTGGTTACTGACACAAATACCCTAATATCCGTACTGATTCGCGCATACATACACACATATGTGAAATATATCACCAATAGCATTTTTCCCATGATTTGAGGTGATTCCGGAGAAAAACAACACACTAGTCATAGACGCAACAGTTTTGTAACTGTAGGATACCATGAAGCACGTCCAGTTGAAGATATTTTAACATTTACTGCTTCATATATATATATATATATATATATATATATATATATATATATATATATATATATATACACTTTCGCAAATGAACACATCCGCAATAATAGCTTTCAATTATAACACCTAAACAAAAGAACTTACCACTGGACTTTCATCTCATAAACCCTCCTTTATCATTCTCTCTCTCTCTACTCCTGAAGTTATATATATATGCGCATTTATTCAATCAATACCTTCCACCAGTCAGCGCCGTCGTGCGAGAGAGAGAGAGGATCGGTGGGCACTTTTGTGGAACTTCGAGAATTTTGCGTTGTTGTGACCTCTTGAATAGTGTGAAGCAACCAGCGTTGCAAAATGAAAAGAATAATACTTATACGTTTCTTTAAGGTCATCATCATCATCGGTTCTGTTTACTGTATTTCAATGAGCCATCGGTGATTTCAGTTACCTACCTATGCCTACCTTTCAGACGATATATAACTTTTATACTCGTACTATTTTCAGTGACATTGAAAATACCAAACATAAAATTATCCATATTTTCCTCATCAGTTTTCAAACTTGTGTGTGTGTGTGTGTGTGTGTGTGTGTGTGTGTGTGTGTGTGAATAGGCAATATTATCATCTGGTAGCTCAGCTTCAAAGAACAAATTAATCTGAAATAGAAATTTCTCTTATAAGATTAATAAAAAAATGTAAAGAATAATTTTCAAATGCAGATAATCAAAATCGATTCTGTAATACACAAAGCCCCAGTTTCGTAATGCTTATTGTTACGTAATTCCTTGTGATAGCGATCTAATACATTCAAAAGTGAAAGTCATTGTTGGTCATAATTCAAACTATCGATAGCAACAAGGAAGTAAACACGGACACACACACACACTATATATATATGTGTGTGTGTGTGTGTGTGTGTGTGTGTGATTGCGTGATATATCATTTTGATTTACAATGGCCTCAAGACCATGTTCTCTAAACATTAGCTAAAAAAAATCTGTCATGCACAACCACACAAACAGACACACACAAGACAGACAGATATATCGATGGATATTGCAACTATTATGCGGTGAGCTATTTTACCTCAAGCCACAATCTTAAACGCTTCTCCCTAATTTCATCCATATAGAATAGAATGTAGAATTTAGGCCAGAGGCCAAGCGTTGAGACCTATGAGGTCAGGAAAAAAACCTCGCAGTTGCATTATGTAACAATTGTTAGAGAGGGTGGATAACAAGATGCAAGAACGAGAATATGAACGGAGGAACAGTAAAAGGAATGAATGATGTTGCAGCTAGGGGCCGAAGGGACGCTGCAAAGAACCTTAAGTAATGCCTGCAGTGCAAGACGTGAGGTGTACTGGCGGCACTACAGGCCCAGCCCCCCACGTGATTCATTCACATATTACTTCGACCAAGATTGCAACAACGGGAATAAATCGAGAATGAACACAGTAGTAATGGAAAGTTTTTATCTTGTGATTTATGCGACACAATGAGCACAAGCAACATCAAAGGAAAGCACAGCCGAACAGCTTCCGGAAGTCAATGATGCAATAAGAGATGTGAAAATATATTTGGGAAGAAGGGAAGGAAAAAGAATTCTACTGGAGATCCCTAAGGCGAATGTAATCGTTTTCAAGGTCAGGGCATACCCGAAAGCTTTACTTCTAAAACCTTTTATATATATATATAATATATATATATATATATATATATATATATATATATATATATATATTCCGTTTAATGTAGTAGTAGTTTTCATACAGAGGCTTTCCTTAAAGATAATCTGAACGTTTCTTTTTTTCACTGTCATATTTACTACCTTGCCACTATCTTATATCATGTAACTGGTAGGTTCCCTTCATGAAAATCTGAACTTTCTTTTTCTCTCATGTCCATTTTCTTTGGACAATTCCATTCCTCCCAAAAGGGTAGTGCCTAAAAACAACATTTGTAACAGTTCTTTATTTGTCATATCTATTTATTTATTCACTTATTAATTTATTTATTGAAAATTAAATTTTTTAATGAAACCAATTTCCTTGAAAAATAACTTTCCTCCTTTTATCACACAAAAATTAATTTTGTTCATTACTAATGTTTTTTTAGGGATCGACTTTAAAATGTATCCTGATTCAATATAAATAATGCTAGCATAGGATAACAGTAGGTATTCCGAGAGACAAAACCAAAGGATTTTGACAGTAAAAGAGCGACTACATAATATCTACTAGAGCCATACTCGCCCAAAGCCCGCAACCAACCATCGCTCTGAATCCTCTTAAAAATCTGGACCCATCTCAAAATTGAATCAAAATATTGGATAACAACACAGAAGTTGATAAAATCAAACAGTAATATGCCCAAAGGTAACTACAACAGAAGTACACATATAATGTCCAGCTTATGTCAGTATCATTTAGCAAACATACACCAAAGAAAAAAACACATTTAACAAACACCAACTTAAATGCTGGTAATTAAAACAATTTTAATAACTACCCGACAAGTGGTTTAAAAATGCTTACAAGCCTGAGTGGAAACACCATTATGCATGATATGAACACCGATTCCACATTCCTCAATAAGTATGAACCCTATATCTTTGAAGCATCGTATTGATCATATTTCATACAAAGAACTCAAATAAGCAGCCATCTTCACATTAAGATAAAAAAAGAGGAGAAAAAATCGCAAATTAAACTTACCTCTTTAATAGCAGGGGTACAAGGTCAGAGTGGCACACACTTCGTAGCTTCCTTCCGGGCAAAGTAAAGTCTGTAATTTCTTTCTTTGTCAAACGCTCCTCAAACTCACTCCATCCGAATAACAGTGGGTGTCAATCACTTCATATCTACTGCGTCAACCACTTCAGTATCGCAACGACCAAAACGCCTGGGTCACTTCAGTCATTCAAGATTAGTTCATGGATTGTCTAATTCAGTCAAGATAATATATGACCCAGTCCTTGACCTGTTGAAACCCTCTGCCTGTTAAGGATCGGCTGGTCACGGTTCACTGACTTCAAAGATTGTACTTTGCGGCAACAGAGTCATTTCAGATCTTATCCTTTAAAGAGAGTACGTCTTATTTACTGGTCGTAGGGCCATCAGCTACGCCTGTGATGCACGAAAGCAACGGACAAAAGTAAATAAATTTCGTTGTAAATGAATAAATCCAAATGGAACTAGTCTTTCGTAAACTATTTCATTGTCATAATAAATTTACTCGATTGACATCCAATCTATTCGTTCTTCATAAAAAGTGAAAAAACAAAGAACTTTTAACATAACCTTGTGACATATTACTCTATATAAAAATCGAATTTCTCTTCTGTACGTAAATATAAACGTGCATTTTTCTAAAAATATATATATCAAATAAAAAAATATAAGACAAAACACTGAAGGTTCAATGAAATTTTTTCTTACATAGATGGCATGTAAACCATTCTTACAGAAAAAGTAGTGAAGTAAGACAATATAGTATGATGCTGAAAGACTTTCGAAAGTTAATGGCCACGGTAAGTCTCTCTCTCTCTCTCTCTCTATATATATATATATATATTATATATATATATATATATATATATATATAGTATATATATCAATACAGGCTTTCCATGCGCAAGTCGAGTTCTCGATGCATTTCTTTAGAAAACTGTATTCCGACAAAAAAAAAAAAAAAAAAAAAATTAGATCACTAAAGGGACTGCTCTGCTCAAAAAATGAGGGAGCCCTTACTGTATAACATTCCTAAATTAAGTATATAAACGAAGTTCCCTTACCTCCGTAACAATGGTTTTCGTAATAAAAAATCATTGATTCCTTCAGTAAAGAAGCAACTGTTAAATCCTCTAGTACCCACACAAGTTACCCACTAACTACATAACCCCGGTCTCGAATTTTACATACGACTCATCATCTATTTCCGCTTTTGTGTCTATTTTATTCCGTAATTTCCTTATGTCCTGTTCTTACTTCCTGGTTGTTCAAATCACTTAATTACATTTACAGCCACATTTTCGCCATTTCTTCTGGTTACTCTTTTACCTTTCTTAATTAACTCTTGCCTCCACCAAATCATGATCTCAGATATACCTCCAACCACACCTGGGTATCACATCACATCCGTTAACTTGCTACTCCATTTACTTTGTAATTGAGGGCGGGGGGGGGGGGGGGGGGGCGGGGGGGGGCGGGGGGGGACTTAAACACCTAACAAGTGGATCTAGAAAAAAAACAACAAAAAATATCAGCCCTAATTTCCGGTATTGAATATTTCCACAACATTGGCTGCTTCGACCATTTACACTGCGACTCATCAGCAGCTCATCAATCCCCCTGACACACAACGTCACTCAATGCTTGCTATTATGCACTCTCGTCCTTCCAGGATATTAAGGCTCTCCTTTTCAGTACCTCTTGCGAAGCATCTATCCAGCACTCTAGTCTCTCATCCCATGTATGTGTTTTTTGTTTGTATGGTGTTTTTACATAGAACCAGTGGTTATTCAGCAAAGGGGCGGCTTTACGTGACTTCCGAACCACGTCGAGAGTGAACTTCTATCACCAGAAATACACATCTCTCACATCTCAATGGAATGCCCGAGAATCGAACTCGCGACCACCGAGATGGTACGCCAACACCATACCGACCACGCCACTGAGGCGCTCAGTTTGTGCGTCTTTGTACTTTATATCAAGTAGCAAACATATGCATGGTATTCAACGTGAGAGAATTTAAATAACACTAACAGCACAATGATGTGATTATACTTCAAACCGTAACTACCTTCTCATAACCATTGCAATTTCACCTTGATGCGTCTTAAGATTATCGAATATTATTAAATCTCGCACACCATTACAAGCGAATACATTACTGCATTAACTACGTAACCCTGAACGACCTTGGAATTCCAGCCCTTGTCAAATGAAAGGCCAAGATATGACATTGAGAGTTACCCACTGGTGTGAGTGTTCAAGCTTACGAAAAGGACATAATCTGACCTTCAAAATATATTTTTATATTCCTGGACCTTATTGTATTTGCCTGAAGAGAAAAAAAGCACAAGACTTTGTGTATATATATATATATATATATATATATACTATTATATATATACATACATATATATATATATATATATATATATATATATATAATATAGCATATATGGAATCTACTGGTCCCTTTTTAACAGACACATAATTAATTGTAATAGCCGCAATACCCTCTTAACATCTCAATTTCTTCCCAGTTTGGGTACGCTTGTAATTACTAAGCCTCAGATACAAAGAAGTACCGTATGACAAAATTTTGAGGCCCGGGTGACATTCGAATTCGCAATCGACTTGGATTCTTTGGATCTCAGGATTTGCAGTTACAAATTTGGTGTTCTTTTATTTCATGACACGAATTCTAGCATGTTAAACTGCTAATTGGCTTATGGAAGGAAGTAAATAAAATAAAATAAAAAAAATAGAAGCTGTGGAGGGGAACTGTTTTACGTAGCATGTGGCGGAAGAAAAATTGAAAAGGGAACTGTAGGGATACGTGTGTAGAGTAAGTGATGACGAGTAAAAAACGTGCCGGTTTCTTCGGGACAATCAAGATTTCTATACAATGTATAGTACTGTATGAAGCTATTAGCAACGGCCCATGAAATTTTCAGCTACGTCCCGGTGGTGGCACGAGTTCTTTGCAATTATATTGGTGCCCAACGCACAATCAAGGCTAAATTTAACCTAAAATAAATAAAAACTACTAAGGTTAGGGGCTGCAATTAGGTATACTTGAAGGTTGGAGAGTGGATGATCAACATACCAATTTGCAGCCCTCTAGCCTCAGTAGTTTTCAAGATCTGAAGTTGACAGAAAAAGTGCGGACGGGCAGACAAATAGCGATCTCATTATTTTTCTTTTACCGAAAGCTATAAATGGTAGCTTAGGTGAAAGAATAGATCAGTGTTTTGAGATGATACGGCCTTGTGGTGAAAGTGGAGGACGAAGGTTAGAGAGAGGAGTTGGGGACGATATGAGACACTAGAAAGTTCTGGATAGAAGGAGCGCTAGAGGTGCTGGAAAGCGAGAGCTAAGCTTAATATCCTGGAAGGCCGAGAATGCAAGAAGTAATGCATTGAGTGGTGGTGTGTGTTAGAGTCATTGATGAGATGCTGATGAGCAGCAGTATAAATTTTCGAAGCAGCCAATGTTGTGGAAATTTTCAACACCGCAAAGTGTGACTGAATGTTTGTTTGTATGGTGTTTTTACGTTACATGGAACCAGTGGTTATTCAGCAACGGGACCAACGGCTTTACATGATTTCCGAACCACGTCGAGAGTGAACTTCTATCACCAGAAATACACATCTATAACCCCTCAGTGGAATGCCCGAGAATCGAACTCGCGGCTACCAAGGTGGCAGGCCAAGACCATACCCATCACGCCACTGAGGCGCTTTGATCGTTTAAGTGTATGTGTGTGTGTTTAAGTAGTTACCCCCTAACCCCCCAAAATTCAAAGTACTAGATGGAATAGCAAGTTGATGAATGTGATGCCTTGCTGTAGTCGGAGGCATATCTGAGCATTAGTTGGTGGACGAAGTTTTCTTGGTAGAAGAGTGACCTGGAGAGGAAATGACGAAAATGTGGCTGTAAACGTAATCAAGTGATTTTAACAATCAAGGAGTAAGAACAGGACATAAGGAAAATATGGAATAAGAGACAAAAGCGTAAAAAATTGAAGAGTGGTATGAAATTCGAAAACGAGGTTATGTAGGTAACTTGTGGTATTAAAGCAAACATAAACAGCTAGTGGTGGGATGAGAAACCAGGACTTTTGGTAAAGGAGACATTGAGTGAATGAGCAGGTTCATTACAAATAAGGTCAAGCAAAGGTACGTAAGATGATGCGTTAGATGGAAAGAAAGTTAGAGAAAATTAAATAATGAAAGCAGGTAATAACAATGCGAAAATGAATACAGGCAAGGCCTTTAGAGAGTAATGTGTTCTACGTGTCATTAAATGCAATATGAGCTAAAAACAGGTGGATATCAGAATAATACATGCTGTTTGAAGAGTAGAGTCATTAGTGGCTGACTTGCTAAATACGAAGGATAAAACTGAGGCATGAATGAATGTCGCATGAATGGAAAGGATTACTGTTGGAGGAACATCCATATGAGTGCGGCTGTTGATGATATAAGGAGGTCAATTAACTGGACAGAAAAAGGAAAGGTCTCAGGAGCTGTTGGGATTAAACCCGAGATGATACAGTTTGACTGTGATAGTATCATTGTGTGGATGGCTTTGGTATGTCTGGATGAGGGTGTGCGGTTCTGAAAGAGTGAGAGGAATAGCTGTTCCATTGCATAAAGATAAATGTGATTGAGGACACTGCACGAAATACTGGCATCATGTTTCTTTGTCTGGGAAGATTTAAATTGAGAAAATAAGAGCTGACGCATGGACATATAGAGGAAGACCAAAATCTGTTTAGATAAGGAAGAGAATGTGATGATCAACTCTGTTATGAATCAGCTATGCAATATCTCTTGAAGGGAAGTGAAAATGTGTGACATTATGGTCCTAGAGAAGGCTTCATGGAATTGATAGATGGTGCTGAGGATGTATGGTACAGAAGTTGCTGAAAGGGATGCAATACATATTTTAAAATGCAGGTGGAGGAATGACTGGTTCAGTGTAAAAATCTGTGTATGACAAGAACGTCTTGTGTCTTCATAGCTGTTCATATTTTATGGATGGAGAGATACGAGAAGCCAGAGAAAGGAAATAAGCCATAGCTGCAAAGCCGTGATAAGAAAATGAGCATTAAGGAATGTCGAATGGTTAACGTTTACAAATGATTGTAAAGATTGTAAGTAGTGAAAATAAACAGTACAAAGTAGAGAACGTTGCAAAGTCTTTGCTGGAGAAAATGGTGAGAAAATTTGAGCAAATGTCACATTCCAGAAAAAAAATGCCATTGACTAGCCAAGAAATTTTCTCAAGAATAAAATCTAATTAATCAAAATACTTTTTCTTTTTACATCTATACTGATCAAAGCAGTTTCCCCTGTAACTAGACATGTATGGTCAAGCTGCTGCTCTCTCACTAACCTCTGGCTACTCCAGCATGAGAGTGAACCCTGGATTATAACCATTCTAAAGGAAAATGTAATTAGAAAAGGAAAGTTATTTATGACTAGACTGAATAAAATAGCTCAAAAGGTTATCAGTTTGTAATTAGTGCAGATGCCAAAGATGACTGTCTTAAATCATTCTTCAAGCAAGAATGAAAAATGTGGTT
>NC_087221.1:14329315-14419315 GCF_015104395.2 Macrobrachium nipponense | reverse complement strand
ATTACTTCGCAAGTTCTATTAGATTTTCTCATCTGTGGCTTTGTTGTTTCAATGGCTCATTACGCATGATGTGCAATAATGCCAGTATCCTTTGCCTTCTGATCTACCCAGAAATTTATCCTGTACCACGTAGTAGTATATAAGCTTACAGTTTATTCTAAGTCTTTTCTTTTCTTAGGTAAGGTTCAGTGCCACATTTAATTGATAAAGACCAAATTGCGGACTGATCTGGAAATTCAGAATTACAAACTTCGGGCAAACGCGATTTTTTTCTTTGTTCTTTTAGCAGAATGGCGTTAGGGCCATTTCATAAATAGTTTTTATTATATTTTATACATATTTTGGTAATTGTTTTCTTAGTTATTTCCATGTTATTTATCATTTACAGTTTATCCTTTTCATCCTTTTGTTTCCGTACTAGGCTCCGTTCCTCATTGGTATCTCAAGTCATAAATCATTAATCTGCTTTTTTAATAGACTTAAAATTCCCAAAAAGTTCTTTGAAAGCGTCAACTTCAAAAGCAATTACAAAAGACTCCCTGAATCTGTCGTATCGACATAAAATGCTTTAAAAGATCACATCAAAGACCAAGCGTAACAAAAGAGTCAATCTGAAAGTCTCTGAAAGGTACTGCAATCAAGAAAAACATGGCAGCAAGTCCCATAAAAGGCCCAACTCACGAAGCTCCACGAAATATTCTTCACCAAGTAATATTTGCTTTTCAGATATATTTAATTGATTGAACAAAGAATTTAGGCCAAAGGCCAAACGCTGGGATCTATGAGGCCATTCAGCACCGAATCGGAAATTGACGGTAAAAGTTTTGAAAGGTGCAACAGGAATAAAACTTCGCAGTTACACTATGAATCAATTGTTAAGGAAGGGTGGAAAATGGAAGAAAGGGAATATGAATGGAGTTACAGTAAAAGAAGAGAAAGGGGTTGCAGCTAGGGGCCGAAGGCACGCTGCAAATAACCTTAAGTAACGCCTACAGTGCACCGCACGAGATGCACTGACGGAACTACCCTCCTTCGGGGTTAAAACATTACTAATCGTTCCGAATTACTGATCGAGAAACCGGATGTATATCTCTATTCTTTTACAGATATTTTAAAAACGAAGACTTCTAAATTTTGTCGTGTTCTAAAAAAAAAACCAGGGAGACAAAAGAAACCATTAAAAACTGTGACAGATATTCTGTGTAGAATAAAAATGTAAATGAAAATATCAAAACGAAAACGAAGGTCTTTTTACAAAGACGTGAACCAGGAAAATCACCAGATGTCATTAAACTAATTTTTTTCAAGAGATTGTGAAAATGCGAAGCAATTACTTTGGCTGCTATTTCTCTTTTGCTTTCAAAAGAAGTTTCACTATTATTCTGGTGCGTCTGAACCTTTCTTCGTAGATAAGAATGTCAGTTTCTCTCTCTCTCTCACTCTTCTTATTCAATTCAATAGACTCCAAAGAAAGTATAGGTCTTACGCTTGTGTTGTTGGCGCCCCACTGCCCCACCAAAAAAAAAAAAAAGCTTTTTAATACCCGAGGAAAGTGAAGGAGTTGTCTTTACTTGGACGTAAGAAGACGCATTTTGAATATTTGCGAAGTGTGGTATTTCTCTTCGATTGGGTATTTATCTCGGAAGCCACAGGATGATTTCATGAGTCTTTCAAAAGCAACGATAATCGCTATTAGTCTATCTATCTATAACTACTTGATCTGGAAACTGTTTCTGTCTTTTATTAGCATCTGTTCTACGAAGACACCGAATGAAAACTGTGATAATAATACTATTGGATCACTCTTGTTTCAACTTAGGATATGGAGGAGTTTCCTAACACAGCGCATGAATGAAGTTATTTGGATGATGCATGCAAATTGAAATGCAAAATGTTACTGCAAACTGATATCCACTTCACGTTATATATGTTACAGTAAGACTGGGAAACCAGGGATTTCACAAAATCTCTGAAATTTTCAGGGAGTTCGTGAAACCACCACTTCACTTAGGAACATTGATCACCGAGGGGCTAATACTAAACACGGCAAAACATTAATTCATCTACAGTTTCGCCGTGTTTAGTACTAGCCCCTCGGGGGATCAAATGCAATTAGGTACATTTGATCTCCGAGGGACTAGTACTAAACACGGCGAAACACATTGATCTCCGAGGGCTAGTACTAAACACGGCGAAACATATTTGATCTCCGAGGAACTATAAAAAGAATAGTACTAAACACGGCGAAACAGTGTAGATGAATCACTGTATCGTCGTGTTAGTGCTGGCCTCTCAAATATCAAATGTTCCTAAGTGAATTGGTGTTTTTACTCATTCCTTAAAAATTTCAGGGATTTCGTGAAACCCCTGGTTTCATAATTTTACTACAACATACAAACCAAGTAACCTGCTAAAATTCCTGTACTGGTTCATCTGTTGGTCTATATGGATTAGCTTTTATTATTATTTTGCTTTCTCGTGACCATTCACTGGGCCTTGTCTTTGGGAATCGCCACACTTTTAGTGCTCCTTCATCCGGATTAATGACCATTGTTATTGTGACGCCTGTTTGCTTACCAATCAATCTATGTTAAAAAATCTATGCGATAACCGTTTCGAACCTCCTGGCCTTCTGTAAGCTGGGTGAGAACTACCGTTCATTTGATGTGGCCAGTCCCTAACGATGCTCCTGATTGGCTGTTGATAAGCCAACCACAGGGCTGGAAACTCTCAGTCTCTCTCGAGAGTTCACATAGGCAGGTGGAACATAGATCCTACCCATGTGAACTCTCTCGAGAGACTGAGAGTTTCCGGAGCTTCGTAAGGGACTGGTTTAGACGTCAAATGCACGGTTGATGTGAATCTACTATAGCTGCCAGGTTCACATGGTTTACTACTATGATCGATAGAGGCCAACTTGAATACAATGGCCCATGCCCAGGTCACATTACCTTGCTCGAGAATCGAACCCGAGAGAGACTGCTGTGTGATTTCAGCTCTACTATGGAATGTCGGTTGATTAATAGGCCGAATCAAAGCTCCAGCTCGAAAAAACTGAAACAAGAAAAAACTCTGAACAGAAATCTTTATGAATGACTATAAAGCTTATATACCGAAGAATGTCACTCAGTAACATAAAGTACCTCTAAGCATACATAATTCTCATATCGGTATGCTTGTTTATTAAACTCGTATTACAGTCAATCGAAGAGCGTGTTACGCATTTTCTTTCTCCTTTGGGTTTATGTGTGAACAAAGGAATGATGACGCATAATGTGCAATTTTAGATTTGCTTCTAAAGGCAACGTCCGGGGGCAAAAGGGGCAAACTAGGCACTCGTGGGAAACTGCCTTTATATAAGATGCTGAAAGTTATCTGCGGAAACCTGACTCCAGATTCCTCAGGACTTCCCTGAGGGAGATAAAACGTGAAACATATAACGAAAAAGCTCGCTTACAACCGAGACGTTGAAAGGTGCCCTTGGCAGTTTTCACCAGTCACCAGTGTGTCATTAGAGCTCTCTCGTCGTCGTCAGTCTACGCACCTTCAACAAATGCCTCTCAATACTCTAAACCTCTGGTTGTTCTAAGCTCACACCTCAGCGGACTTTCTTACGAATCAGCTTCTTGCCAATTGAGTAAGCTTTTGTGCCTATACAGAATTCACTTACTAGGAACGTCATGTAGATGAAAGGAGTCTTGATCTTTTAATTGTCATGTTTTTCCTCACTGTGGTATTTGATACGTCCTGGATATAAACCATCAGCCATTAGACTCAAATAAATGATGTGAAAGTTATGGTTCTGGTTCGTTGTCAAAGACGACTCGCCTTTCTCGCGCCACTCGTTACGTGATGCGATTAAGCGGGGCAGTTTTTTACTGCTGGCCATCAGAGAAAATCTAATTGCAAAACGCGTCCAGTTAGCAGGTCACTTGACTAATGCAATACTGAGGGACTGAACGTCATCTGTCGGTTGCTTTATGTACTATGCTATCAAAGCTTTGTCCAGCTTCTAAACTTCAGCTGCAATCTAAAAAATGTATCTTTTGTACGATGATTTCGTCATATTTTCATTTTCAGGTCAAGCCTACTGTGCAGTGTATTCGTATGTTTAATGATATTATTTCTAACAAGAATCGTGATTTAATGATATTTTTTATTCGTAGATGGCGTTATGTGCCAAAGCTCAAGCAGAGCAAGCAGAGCCTATAAATACGAGCTGCAGCACAAGGTGTCGACAAGCAATGATTTTTTATTGAAATGGAAACCCACAAAATTACTGTGTATAACGTGTTTACTTATAAGTATTTACATTTTATTTTCCTCAGCACTCAAGTACTTTCATGAAGGCCCTGGGCCTTGACCCAAGCTGACAACCTACAGATCTCTTATAAAAGGGCTACAGATAGGGCCTGAAAGTACTCGAGTGTGTGTAAAATAAATTGTAAATACTTATAAGTAAACACGTTATACACAGTAATTTTGTGGGTTTCTTTTTCAATCTTCAGAAGAAAACTGAAAGAAGTTTTTGTTTGGTTTAAGCAATGATTTGTTTTGGGTATGCAGCGCTCGCTACAGATGCGTGCAGTCTAGTGACATTTGCTACAGATGCGTTCAGTCTAGTGACATTTGCTACAAGATGCGGGAGTCTAGTTAACTTGGCTACAGGATGGCGTGCAGGCTAGTGAATTTTGCTACAGATGCGTTCAGTCTAGTGATTTGCTACAGATTGCATTCAGTCTAGTGATTTTTTGCTACAGATCGTGCAGTTCTAGTTTACATTCTACAAGATGCGTGCAGGCTGTTACTTTGCTACAGATGCGTGCAGGCTAGTGACATTTGCTACAGATGCGTTCAGTCTAGTGACATTTGCTACAGATGCGTTCAGTCTAGTGACATTTGCTACAGATGCGTTCAGTCTAGTGACATTTGCTACAGATGCGTTCAGTCTAGTGACATTTGCTACAGATGCGTGCAGTCTAGTTACATTGGCTACAGATGCGTGCAGGCTAGTGACATTTGCTACAGATGCGTTCAGTCTAGTGACATTTGCACAGAATCGTTTCAGTCTATTGACATTTGCTCTAGATGCTTTTCAGTTCTAGTTGACATTTGCTACAGAATTGCGTTGCAGTTCTAGTTACATTGGCTACAGATTTGCATGCAGGCTTAGTGGACATTTGCTACAGGATTCGTTTGCAGTCTAGTGAACATTTGCTACAGATGCGTGCAGCTAGTTGACATATGCTTACAGATTGGCATTCAATCTAGTGAACTTTGCTACAGATGCATTCAGTCTAGTGACATTTGCTACAGATGCGTGCAGTCTAGTGACATTTGCTACAGATGCATTCAGTCTAGTGACATTTGCTACAGATGCATTCAGTCTAGTGACATTTGCTACAGATGCGTTGCAGGTCCTAGTGACATTTTCTACAGATGCATTGCAGTCCTATTTTGACATTTGGCTACAGATGCGTGCAGTCCTAGTGACATTTGCTACAGGATGCCGTTCAAGTCTAGTGACAATTTGCTACTAAGATTGGCATTCAGTCTAGTGACATTTTGCTACAGATACGTTGGCAAGTTCTAAGTGACATTTTGCTTACAGAATGCGTGGCAGTCTAGTTACATTGGCTACAGATTGCATGCAGGCTTTGACATTTGCTACAGATGCGTTCAGGTCCTATGTGACAATTTGACATGACGATTGCGTGCATTCCTAAGTGGACATATTTGCTACAGATGCGTTTCAGTCCTAGTGACATTTGCCGACAGAATGCATTCACTCTAGTGACATTTTGCTACCAGATTGCGTTCAGTCCTAGTTGACATTTGCTACAGATGCTTCAGTCTAGGACATTTGGCTACAGATGCGTTTCACTTAGTGAAATTTCTAAGGATGCGTTCCAGGTCTAAGTGACATTTGCTTACAGATGCGTTCACTCTAGTACATTTTGTTACAGAATTGCCGTTCAGTCTAGTTGACAATTTGCTACAGATGCGTGCAGTCTAGTGACATTTGCTACAGATGCATTCAGTCTAGTGACATTTGCTACAGATGCGTTCAGTCTAGTGACATTTGCTACAGATGCGTGCAGTCTAGTGACATTTGCTACAGATGCGTGCAGTCTAGTGACATTTGCTACAGATGCGTGCAGTCTAGTGACATATGCTGCAGATGCGTGAGTCAGTGCATCTACAGATGCGTTTTCAGTCTATGACATGATTACAGATTTGCTTGTAACAGTCAGTGGACATTTGCTACAGATGCGTTCGTCTAGGACATTTGCACAGTGCGCTTCACTCTAGTGACATTGCTACCGATTGCGTCAGTCTAGTGACATTGCTACAGAGCGTTTCAAATCTAGTTGACATTTGCTACAGATGCGTTCAGTCTAGTGACATTTGCTACAGATGCGTTCAGTCCAGTGGCATTTGCTACAGATGCGTTCAGTCTAGTGACATTTGCTACAGATGCGTGCACTCTAGTGAACTTGCTACCGATGACGTTGCAGTATAGCGGGACATTTGCTACAGATGCGTGCAGTCTAGTGACATATGCTGCAGATGCGTGCAGTCTAGTGACATTTGCTGCAGATGCGTGCAGTCCAGTGGCATTTGCTACAGATGCGTTCAGTCTAGTGACATTTGCTACAGATGCGTGCAGTCTAGTGACATTTGCTACAGATGCGTGCAGTCTAGTGACATTTGCTAAGATGCGTTCCCCTAGTGAAATTGCTAAGATGCGTTACAGCCTAGTGACCATTGATACAGATGCGTCAGTCTAGTGACATTGTACCGTGCGTTCAGTCTAGTGACCATTGCTACAGATGCGTTCAGTCCAGTGGCATTTGCTACAGATGCGTTCAGTTAGTGTGACATTGCTACAGATGCATGTGCGCTCTAGTGACATTTGCTACAGATGCGTTCAGTCTAGTGACATTGTACAGATTGCGTGCAGTCTAGGACCTTGCTACAGATGCGTTCAGTCTATTGACAGTTGTACAGATGCGTGCAGTCTAGTGACATATGCTGCAGATGCGTGCAGTCTAGTGACATTTGCTGCAGATGCGTGCAGTTTCAGTGCACATTTGCTACAGAGCGTTCGTCTCGGACATTTGTAAAGAATGCGTGCACTCTAGGACATTTGGATACAGATGCGTCAGTCTAGTGACATTCTTGGGCCTACTTATGTATGCGTTCACTCTAGTGACCATTTGCTACAGATGCGTTTTCACGTCTAGTAGTTACATTTGTGACTAGATGTCGTTCAGTCAGTGGACAATATTGCCTGGACATGATGCGTCACTTTCTAGTGACATTTGCTCGATGCGTTCAGTCTAGTGACATTTGCTACAGATGCGTTCAGTCCAGTGGCATTTGCTACAGATGCGTTCAGTCTAGTGACATTTGCTACAGATGCGTGCACTCTAGTGACATTTGCTACAGATGCGTGCAGTCTAGTGACATTTGCTACAGATGCGTGCACTCTAGTGACATTTGCTACAGATGCGTTCAGTCTAGTGACATTTGCTACAGATGCGTACAGTCTAGTGACATTTGCTACAGATGCGTACAGTCTAGTGACATCTGACTGCTGCACAGGGCTTGGCATGGGGAAGTTGTACTACAAGAGTCACAGCCATATTGCCACTAGAAAGTGTATGACCATTGTAATATGTCTGATTCAGCCTCTGGTTCCCTGTGCTCCCCTTCTGATTGTTCGTCAGAGTTCCTGGCTCGTGTGCAAAAGGTGACTGAAAAGCATATCACTAGTCAGCTTTTCTCCATCAGTATCCTGTCTCAACTGCTGGGGAAAGTTGAGGATCAGGTACCTTCCAGGCAGGTTGCTCTGTCCAGGTCATCAAAACGGAGGTCTCCTGGACTCCATCATCCGACTCTATCTTCGCTGCAGATTCTACTACTATTCCAAATTCGAGACCAGAACAAAAAGGACAGAAAAGCACAGATAATAAACCATTTATAGTATGCCCATGTACTTGTGATTGTTTATATTGTACATAACGTATTTTTGTAATTACCACTGTTACGTGGGTTTATTTACTATGCATGAACATAATTTCACTCAAAATGGTTGTATACATAAATTATAGATTTACTGGCCCAGTCAATACTCTACAGATTGAGACCTGTCTGTTCTATTTCATAATCTTCATGTAGCCTTCAGGTGTATATTTCAACAGGACCATCTAATACGATTCTTAGTATGTCCTTCATATTATTACACAATGTATGTCACCAGCGTCTGGGTTATAGGAGTAGATAATGCCATAGTGTATCTGCCTTGCAGTAGAACTTTATTGTTGAAATATTTATATTTACTGGGCTAGTTATTGTATTATTTTCTATTCTATATAATTGTATATGACTGTGATTGTAAAAAAATGGCAAAATAACAACTATCGTATATAACTGAACAATGTTGGCTCTGGTGTAAATGATGGTGCACGATGTCCCTACATTATTGTTGTATATTAATATAATAAATTATTTTAATGAAATACTACACTTTTGTTAATAATACGTAAAACAAAAAAGCCAAGAATGCTGAATTTATCTCAAAGTATGATATCAAATAGATTGCATATAAATAATGGTTGAAGGTTGGACCCATTTCAGTAGCCATGATTTTGACAGGTGTAAGCTGTCAGCTGAGGAAGATGGAGAAGGCTGACTAGAAACAGCGGCCCCATATAGAAATGGGAAAAGCTGAAGGCAAAGAAGAAGAAGAAACTGTCAGCTGAGGAGGTTGACTGCCATAACATGGTGTCATTATGAACTGCCTACGTAGCTGCTTAGATAAATGTCATTGATATTGTACAGATGGATATTTTTATTAATATTGCAGTGTGTGTCTCAAACGAGCAATAGTATTTTGGCTGTGAATGCTCTTTAGGCCAGGAAAATGCATTATGAGCGATGGTGAGGCCTTGAGGCTGCCAGACGGCCCACTCATGCATTTAAATATTGTCTGTTCCACTCTAAAGTACTGTCGATTAATATCAGTCCTTTCAACCCCTCATAACATCGAAAATATGTATATCAATTTAAATCTACTGTCTACATTGCTCTATGGTCCAACATGTTCTGCTGTCTACCAAGCTAATAGTTGTGCCAACGTCCGTTAAGAGTGCTGCACTTCTTCCCCTAAATGTAAACAAACATGGCGTCATGTTATAAGGCAATGGGAAGCCTGGGCGCGTATTTATAGGCTCTGGCGCAAGTTCACAGCTTTGTCTCGGTTTCTTGTTAAGTTAGCATTTGTAAATCCTGGAAAGTATAATACTCTACTGATTTATTCGTCAGCATATCTGTTTCACGCACGCAGCTAAAATCATACGACAGTACTTCACCGTCTACCATTTCCTTCATGTGAAAATGGACATTTGCCGTACATCATTGCCTTACCTGTAACTTATCTGTGATGGGCACATTCTCACGCGATCTACTCTGAAATGAACAGCGTTCCTTTCGTTCTTTCCTTCCTGCAAATCGACAGCAGCTCAATAAGAAGAAGAAAAAAAGATAGCCAGAGAAAATCTGGTGAAATTAGTAACTGTGAATTGAAAAGTCGAGTCTTAATTGCAGCAAAGTGAGGGAGGCTCTGCTTTCGCTTTTGCTCTTCGAAAGGGAAAATCGTATTGGTTATTTCATTTCGTAGGCTTTCTTTTTTAATCAATGTTTTTGTACATTAATTAACGACTAAAAGAGAATGGCCTTTAGCGTGGAGCGTGCTATGTCAAAGCATCTTGTTTAGAATTAACCCCCATTATAAGAAATTGACGTAGTTAAAGTCTGCGTACGCATTATCAACTGAAAGAGAATAGATTATTCAAGTGGAATGTGTTTTTCAGAAATAAAAAAAAAATGCAAATGCATCCTGTTCTAGTTTGTTAATTAACTTCAGTCCTGATTTCACTTATTAAATTCGCAAGGCATTGAACACTAGCCAGGAGTAAGACGAAATCACTGCAGTAAACAAATTAAGAGAATTAAACATTCAATAAGTAGTTTTTTCTTGTGTTTTTGTTAGAAAATATAGAAGAGTATTCCTGAAAATCTTTTTTATAAGTTGCACAATGTAGTGGAATGAAATAAAAATCGATTATATTTTGCACGGAACGCAACCACCATTCCATCGTCCTTACAGGAAATGTTGTCAGTCTCAACTTCCCTGACATTCATTATCGTAGCAAACTAGCCATCAGTAGACGTTGTACCGCTTGTGCGTGTGATAGCGTGATTAAGTGATTAATGGTGAGCGTTGATAACCGGCTGTCTGTGAATTAAGTGACTTGAATTAGAGATCGCGTTGGATTGAGGTGAACTTCATAGTTTTTTGTCTACAACACTGGCTTTACGTATGTCACTGATTTCCACGAGAACTACTCCCATACTGTCCTGGAGACGACTTCGTGGTAAGTACAAATTCCTTGTATTTTTTTAGAGACCTATCGGGATATTATATGTTTATGTGTGCGTTTTATGTTTCTGATGTGTTTACTGCAATTATCATTTCAATTAGGGCTTCCTTGTTCCCGTCCAACGTTCATCTGTAATCGAGTCTAGTTAATATTGCATATTTAGCGTCCTAAATATCTTCGTTAGTTTTCATTCCGTAGCACGTTATTTATAATGTAAGAGATACTGTGTAACCATTTCTCTCTTACGTCATTATTGTCATAATCCCCACGATCAGCCTAAATAGCGGTAAGTAGTACCAGCATGAAATAGCGGTATATTCTTGTTGCGTATTTCTTCCTGGAATGTCGAGATACGCAGGGAGATGGTATCTGAAGTGGCGTATCTGTTTAAAGATCACGTTTTCATCTCTTGACAGTGCTTGGACTTATTGCGATTACTGCATAGCTGGAGATGATAGTTGTTAAGGTGTAAGGTCTTCGCTTTCGTTGGCCTTGATTGAACGAGATATTTTAGAACAACCTTCATTTCTCTCCGGGCGATTTCGTCAGGGTGCTTTATATATATATATATATATATATATATATATATATATATATATATATATATATATATATATAGATAGATAGATAGATAGATAGATAGATAGATAGATAGATAGATAGATAGATAGATAGATAGATAGATAGATAGATAGATAGATGATAGATAGATAGATAGATAGATAGATATGGTTATAAGATAGCTTCAGACTTTCTAATGGGCAAAAAATGCTTTTGAATTTGAGTGACCTGTGAAAGCGGTACCCAGACTGGTTGCGAGTCGGACGCCATTCAAACCATTCGAACTCTTGAAAAGTTTCATTTGCGAATGATTGAGGATCCCAGCTTTAACTTGTAAACCTCCCACCATGAACATAACATTGTTGGGATAATACCTGGGCGTTATGCGACTTACTGGCGCTTTTTTGAGTTCATAGCATCGGTTTGTTAATATTGTTAATTTCTTCAATAACTTGCACATAAAATACAAACTGATCATTTGAAATGGAAACCAAAAGAAAAGGCGCAAAAGAAAAATTAAACTTTATAGTTTCATTTAACACTCCGTTGTTACTGCCTTTGTTCTATCAAACGTTTATAAAAAATAAAAAAATACTGAACTATTTTCATTCTATTTGTTACTTTTTCTTTGCAATATTCGTTTCAATTTTGAGTTAAATATTTCAATTCTAATATCAGTTCTGCTCCTTACAAAAAAAAAAAAAAAAAAAATAAATCTCCGGAACATCAACATTTTTGTCGTTGAAAATAACGAGAGGACTGGATGCTACCATGACTCCCGGCTTCAACGTTACTGTATGGAAAGTTTTTGAATACTCTTCCATATGTTGCTGATCTTTTTGAAATTGTGCAGAAGGTCTATATAACGTTTTCCTCTTTAGATATGAGAGCCAGTCCTCTCTTGTGCCATCTATATCAACTGAACTAAGAGATGGATACTTATTCCTTAACATCTGTGCTGTGAATCCTCCCAAATAACGTAGAATCATTTTCTCAATCTCATCGGTTACAGGTAGGAGAAGTTTCATGATATGCAGAAAGGCTGGAGATATATATATATATATATATATATATATATATATATATATATATATATATATATATATATATATATATATATATATATATATATATATATATATATATATATATATATATAATAAAATGAAGAGGACAGCGAGAAGACTGGAGATCATTTCTTCTTTTTATTGAACACCCTACGTTTTCGGGAATTCCTTTCCATCATCAGGGCTATAAATAGAATTAATTTTTACAATATTAAAAAGTATGCTAAAATAACCTAATAATTATAAGAAAAATAGTTTGTCATTTAGCTAAAAGAAAAATAAAAACTGCAAAGTGACTTTAAGCTAAAAGTAAATTAAAACACTGAATAACTTAGTAAAATAACACATCCAAAAGCAAAACAAAAAATAAAAATTGAAAAAATAAACAAAGACAGCATTCTGCCAGACTTACTGTAAGAGGTTTGGTTGTTAACTGGTGAAAAATAGCATAGTCAAAAGGCGATGTTGGAGGAATAAAAAAACAAGGGGGAGAGAGAGATAGGGAATGTGAGTAATAGGCAGTTAAGCAATATGTAACGGTGTGGAGGTAGTTCATTATTAAACTTAGCTCACCAGGAGCGAAAATCTTACAAGTTTCTGCTTAGTTTACTGTGTTGCATTGAGTGTGTGAGGTGGCTTATATGCAAAATGGTTGTTCAGTGAGTAAAGAATTGCCTGTGTTCATTTGTTTCTCTTGATGTTGGCCTGTTCATTGAATCAGATAGTTTAGTTGGTCAAATATTTCAAGTTTTGAGTTTTCCCGCCTTTGCGCATGAGCAGTGCATCAGATTTTGGCGGACTCTTCAGTTGGGACCTCGCTGCTGTGCCATGCTGTTTTAGTGAAATGTTGCTGTAGGCTAGCATTAGGAAATTCATTCCCAGTGGTATTTCCGATTAAAGAGCCACTGCCGCTAAGTCTTTTGTAGTGTACCAAGGTCTAAAGAATACCAGGTCAGACCGCTTCCGACCAAAATAAGGACAATCTCGCGCATGACGTCACGAGGCTGCATCTGGCAGAGGTTCAGGTAAAAAAATGTCATCAGTCAGTATTTGACTTCACCAGAGTGAAGAACAAGGAAACTCTCTTAGACCGGATTAAGGCTGGTCAGTGGTCAGTCCTTTTAATCTCGACGGCCCGACCGAGACCATGGCTACTTGTTCTGTATACGGATGCAGATCTAGTCAGAAGCGAAAGGAAGATCCAAAAATAAAATTTCATCGTTTTCCTAAAAATCATGAGGTGCAACAGAAGTGGCTGCAGTTTTGCAATACCACTGTTAATATTCAAAGCGAAAGAGTCTGTAGCCTGCATTTTGAATCTACTGCCTATAAGAGACATCTGAAGTACGAGCTCCTTCAGCTGGAAACTCCAAGAAATACAAATTTACTGCATGATGGTGCTGTTCCTACTCTCAATCTAACGACATTGAATGGTAAGCCTTGAATCTAACAAGGTTCTTATTAAATTACATCAGTTACAAGAATATCTACAAATCATCGCAACCCTTATTATTATATTATTATTAATTTTAGTGTATTCGTAGTATTAATATGAGAGCATTTATGGTATCTTCAAAATAAACTGTTCAGTCTACAATAATGAAATGTATTTTACAGTGAATGCTGCAATTGAACGAAAGGAGAAGGGAACTCAAAATAAGGACAAGGATTTTCCAGTGGAAACTTATGCAAGTCATCCCCTAGAAAACCAGACCAGTATGCAGGCTGAAACCTTCAAAGAGAAAATTCTTCGCATTGATGTGCAAAAGGAACTGGAGGCTGTCAAAAAGCAAAGAGATGCTTTGCTAGAAGAAAAAGAAGAATGGAAGAAAGAGAGGATTCTTCTCAAGAAGAGATGCAAAGTTTGGTAGCCAAGAAAAGTTTTGCTTTAAGTAAATAATTCAGTGAGTCACAAATCGAATATTTGTTAAATGGGACCCCTATATGTAGTGTACATTCACCAAGCAGCTACCTAACCCACCACCCTATTCCTTTGTAGTACTAGACAAGCGCATAGCTTATTGTCGGTAGGTCAACCATTGTTTATTTGCGTTTATCTAATGTGCTATAATGTGCCATTAGTAAGTCGTACTAGTTAATATGCCCAAATAACATGTAGCTAATTTTAATGCTGTGTTCTGTTGTAGGCTACTGAAGAAACCTATGTTGAAGGCTATAGGCGTGGTGTAGTGTGTCAAAGCTAATGGTTCCCGAGTTGCAGGAGATACAATGTAAGGTTCTGGCTATTTATTTATGTATATTCACTGTGAACCATATTCGTATAGCCTTGCAATCTATTTATAATTCTGAATTGTGTAGCCTACCATTGGGGTAGGTTCTATTTTTCTTTCTATTTTAATGTGATTGTGTTCTTGTTGTAGGCTACTGAAGAAACCTGTGTTGAAGGCTATTGGCATGGTGTAATGTGTCAAAGCTAATGGTACCTGAGTTGCAGGAGATACAGTGTAAGGTTCTGGTTATTTATTTATATATTCATTGTGAACCATATTTGTATAGCCTTGCAATTTATAATTCTGAATTGCATAGCCTACCATTGGGTTAGGTTCTATTTTTCTTGTTAATTATAATCTGAATTGCATAGGCTACCATTGGGCAATGTTCTATTTTTCTTGTGTAGTATTCAAAGAATTTCCTGATTTGTGCATATTATTACAGTACTTAATAATGTTTTGTTGCTGATTGAATTATTGTTTCTTTCAGCATGAATTGGCTGTTGTTAATGGCTCATTAATGGATGTAGAATAAAACCCTACAGTAAGAGGAGCTTATTCCTGCTAACCTCCCCAGCAATTTAGGAGCTAGGACAGCGTTGTGTCCCCAGCGCTATATTAGTTTGTGGAGTTGTTCAGATTTTGAACTGAGCAGGCTGATAAATTCTACAATATATATATATATATATATATATATATATATATATATATATATATATATATATATATATATACTATATATATATACACTTGTATTTTGTCATTTTGACATTCTTTACAATAAAACTTGCAAAAGGCATATTCATATGAATGAAAAAATTGGGAGTGAAAATATAATATATATATATATATATATATATATATATATATATATATATATATATATATATATATATATAACTTTTGCAGTTATTCTTAACTACACTCATGACTAGACCTAATTTCAATCTCATTGCTCTTAAAGAGTCAAATACGGTTTACTTGCACCAAGAATAGAACGGGAGATCTAGTTATGCATTTCAGTTGATAAAAGTGTCCATAAAAGCCATAGTTAATATACTTATCGACAATTTAATATACATAATTTACATATATATATATATATATATATATATTTTTTTTTATCGAAAAATAAAAACATATACCATATATATATATAAATATATATATATATATATCTATATAGTAAATTATGTATATTAAATTGTCGATAAGTATATTAACTATGGGCTTTTATGGACACTTTTATCAACTGAAACGCATAACTAGATCTCCCGTTCTATTCTTGGTGCAAGTAAACCGTATTTGACTTTAAGAGCGATGAGATTGAAATTAGGTCTAGTCATGAGTGTAGTTAAGAATAACTGCAAAAGTGATATACTAGTTAACACAAGAGACACACACGACACGAACATTTTATTGAAATTTTCTTGTGCATGAAATGGACCTATTCTATGTTGCTCAAAGGAATGGGACAGATATTTGAGAGAGATTGAAAGGAGAGCGCTTTTGCGTAAAAGAACCATAGGCATATGAGGATCATTCTTGCAATTAAAGAGCATATACAGTATGTAATACCTTCTGTTCGATTCCTAATGCAAATAAACCATGTTCTGGTTAATATTGACAAAATTGAAATTAGGCCTAGACCTGTGTTTGTTGAGAATCACTGCAAGGTGAAGAAGTTAGTCAATACGAAAGCGAGAGTGCAAAATTTCATTCGAATTGTTTCCACGTGTATGAAATATTTGTTTGGTAAAGGAAGGGGAAGATTATGAGAGAGTAGTTTTTTCTCTTTGCATTTATTCTCAACAAACGTAGGACTAGGCCTTATTCCTATTATGTAGATATTAACCAGAACATTGTTTATTTGGATTAGGAATCGAATAGAAGATATTACATCTTGTAAATGTTCTTTAATTGTTAGAATTATTCGTGTAAGCCTATAGTTCATTCAGTTACGCAAAACGCTTTCTCTCTCTCTCTCTCTCTCTCTCTCTCTCTCTCTCTCTCTCTCTCTCTCTCTCTCTCTCTCTCTCTCTCTCAAATAACTGTCCCGTTTCATGCACATGAAAACAATTTCAATAAAATGTGTGCCTCTTGTGCTGACTAGCAGTTATTATTAACTACACATAGGATTAGGCCTAATTTCAATCTTATCGTTCTTATCCAGCCAAATATGGTTTAATTGCATTAACAATAGAACGGAAGATCTATTTTATGCATTTCAGTTGATAGAAGTATTCATAAAAGCCTACAGTTAATATATTTATCCACAATTTGAAATATAACAGGAAGACTAAACCAAACTTAGAGTCTAGATGTTAAATACCAGGATCACAGAAGAAACATAGGAACATAGAAGAAAAACTTGAAATTTTAATATTAAGATGATGGCCAGAATAAAAATGTACATATGTTAAATTATTTGTGGGTTTTCTATAAATACTGAATTTACATTGGAAATATTCTCTATGTATTAAAACATCCCTTTCCTAGATGTATTAATACATAGAGAATATTTCCAATGCAAATTCAGTATTTATAGAAAACCCACAAATAATTTAACTTAATGTACATTTTTATTCTGGCCATCATCTTAATCTTAAAATTTCAATTTTTTCTTCTATGTTCCTACGTGCTTTCCGTATCACGAGTCCACAATATCTTGACCAAGAAATAGAATACATAAAAAAGATAGGAAACGATCTCTGCTACCCACCTCATTTAATTGATTTATGTTATCAAAAAGCTCACAAAAAGTTTTATAGTGTTGCTATTAATGAAAAAGAAATGCCTAAAAATGTACTTAGCTTACCTTACTTTCGTGGATTTGAAACCATACAATCAATATTTAAATCGTTTAATGTTAATGTAGTGTTCTCTTATAACAATACCATTAAAGATATGCTAATTAAGAATAGTCCCGTAACAAATAACAACATCATTTACAAAATTCCTTGTAAAGATTGCCCATCGTTTTACGTTGGTCAGTCAAGAAAAATAAAATTTATGGTACGTATTAAGCAGCATATGTATTCAGTTAGAACAGCCCAGACTTCAAATGCACTGTTTATCCATCTGAGTGAAAAATCTCTTTGTATTAATTGGGGTGATACCTCAGTAATTGCTAGATCTAATGATTATGTTTCAAGAAATTTACTGGAATCGGCAATTATACAAATCACTAATGAAAACAACCTAAATCTTAGTCTGGGAATGTACCATTAGGACCCATATATTTGTAAGATGTTTATGAAGGACCTTAAAATAAATGAACAACTAATAAATTAAGTCCCACATGTATATAGTTATTATTTTCTCTCTCTCTCTCTCTCTCTCTCTCTCTCTCTCTCTCTCTCTCTCTCTCTGGTTCGATATTCTCTCTTTCTCTTGCTCGATATATATATTTATATTTTCTTTCGTCTTTTCATTAATAATAATTTTTTGGAAAATTTGTGTAAAATACATGATATTAAATTGTATATGCTTCCGTGTTTTTTCAAAATGTACTGTTTTCTGGAAGAATAAATTGTTTACTGCGTGTATCCTTCAAGGTGTGGCTACCCTCAGGTGGTTCCTCCTTTCTGTAGAGTGAAATCGCCCTTATTGCTAATCTTGTAGTGTCAGTTTGGATATTAAGCCTTCTTTTGACTATGTTGTCCTCTGTAAAATCAGTTTGCCTTCAGTAAAGGGTCCGAACAGGACCGAAAGTACTCGGCTATCTCGCTTTTTCATTTTTTACTTCATGGCAAAAAAAAACTTTATTTATATATATATATATATATATATATATATATATATATATATACAACATATATTTATAACTAATTAGGTTACTTGAGGATCAATGATAAATTTCTGACATATATATATATATATATATATATATATATATATATATATATATATATATATATATACGTATAAGTATATAACTAATTAACAGTCACTTGAGGATCAATAATAAATTTCTTACTCACATCAGGATCGAACCCAGGTCTTCCAATTGAAAAGCGAGGGCAGTGTCAACCAAGCCACACAAGTCATAATAGAAGATAGACCCTTAGCACCACTGTACCTAAGGCTTAACCTGGGCAGACTAACCACCGCGCATATCAGACTCAGCATGTTTCTTCAGCTTCCGAACTGAAGTTGGAAAGTAAGGGAAAACCACGTGGGAAAACATAGGCTGGTATGCGAGGCTGTTGGCCTGCTCAGGTAAAGCCTTGGGTACAGTGGTACTAAGGTTCCAACTTCTTTCATGACTTGTGTGGCTAAGTTGGCAGCACCCTTGCTCTCAAAAGAATAAAAGTTGGCTTGCCGTTAATGAGCTTTTCTTGCCTCGTTACCACACAAATGAAAGTCATTCTTACGTGGTTATTATTGATTAGCTCTTGGTAATCATACCGATCTTTAAAGAATCCACTGAAAGTGACCATGATTTCATTCATTGTCCTATTTGATCACTGAACGTGAAGGAACTATACATGGATTATGATTAGAGAGACCTTATGTCACTTATATTGAAACAATTGCAGGAGAGTGTATTATCTTTTTTATTTTTTTGAACTCCCTCAACCTGAACACACATTAGGAATGGCTTCGATTTTCAGAAACTTGTTGTCATGCAGGACTAGGATCACCATATGGTAGGTCTCGATGCAGAATCTTTATTTACCAACGTACCCTTAGAAGGGACAATGAACACTATTTTAGACAGAATTTTTTAAAATGCTGATGACACATTCCACGGTTTTTTTTTTTATCTTTTATTGTAAAATCGATCTGTATATACAATATTACATATAATGTCAATAGAACTAATGACTAATACAAAGTTAAGCAAGTTTTTGGTACATTTTTATCAATTGTGTACATACAAGAATTTCAATAACGTTTAAGTATTATAATTATGGATAAATTCACTTCCGACCAAATACTAACATATGGAACGCAAAAGGTAGCAATAGGAAAAAAAAAAATCGTAACTGTTGTTTCGCTTTTTCCAAAGAATACAAAAACAGATTTTTTTTTTTACATCCTTATTTTTCCTTTCACAATTCAATTTACCTCAATAAGACCTGTATATCTAGTTTTCAAGGTAAGAGTGTAAAGTATTTTTTTTTTTTTTACAATACAATAGTATATTTTCCTCGCCACTTTCACATTTGATCAAAACCTATATCTGTATATTAGACAGGTAGTCTTTTGTAAATATCTTATTCAAGTTATTTTTGAAAGCATGCCATATTAGTATATTTGTTTTCGACATTCTATTTCTTATCAATATAACTAAATTTGGGTCATCTATCAACAGTCCCACACATCGTCCATACCACATTCCTGCCAGAAAATCCGATAATAGAACCATTGCACTATTTTCATCTTTCTTTGACACAGATGTAAAGTCTAGTTTAAGAATTTTGAGCAAACTATTCGTCTCAATCTTACGAAATGTTTTTAAAAGTGACTTGAACCAGGATAATATTTGTTTCAAAGATGGACAAAAATAAATAAAATGCATGTTACTTTCTATAACACCACAAAAGAGACATTTATTCTCATTTGCTATTTTCATGATGTGCAACCTATCATTTGTATTCAGTATTTCATGTATATACCTATAAAGTATTTCCCGGCTGCTCTTATCAATATACTTATTGTTAACATGCTTCCAAATCACAGTCCAATTGAAAAGGGGATACAATAACTCAATCTTGGGTTTGTAATCATTACATTCCATTAGCAAACATTAAATTTCCTTATTTGACACATTAGGATATCAGATTCTAACCCTATGTACCGAATTTGCAATGAATGATAAGATAGCTTAATGTTACTATAGTTTAGTAATAGGAAATCCTCTAAGAACAATGAGAGATGATTATATGAATGAAAAAACCACGTACCACTACAGGAAGAGATGAATAGAACAAATTTTTATCCGAAAAGTGAACTAACATTCAAAACAAAGGTTTAGAATAAATTAGCTTCGGTGAGCAAGAAATGAAAAAGAAAGAAAAACCCACACACACATGGGACTGTAAAATAAAATTTCAAGATCGAGAAGTGATAGGAAATTTGTTGCTAATTCCCAGATAGTAATTTTAGGTTGTTAGACGCAGAAAATTACGTTATGGTTTTCTCTCTCAACACTAGATGTCAAATTCAGCAAAGATATCTAATGTCTGATACCTCGTTGTGCGCTTTTTGTTTCGCCAAAAGAAAATAGTCTTGCTATAGGAATTTTTATTTCCAGATGTCTTTTTTACTTTGCACCTTCTCATGCTGGATGAACTGTTATTCCAAGCAAATACCTACTCATAACTAAAATACCAGGTCATTTTGGGCTAAGGCCTCTAAAAATGGATGTTACCTCACTTCACTTTATTTCTTATAACCGTTTACTCAGCATATTTAATTGCTTGTAAGATTTATTTATTGGTTATATTTGGAGTAAATATCTTCCCACTCATAATATATCAGTCTTTCAGCTTTGTTTACTTCTAATATGTTACTTTTCGTAAGTTAACTAAGAAGGGCTCTGTTTGCATTATGTACTCAAATTGTTAATGTTATCTACATTGGCTTTCTTTAGGCCTGTATTCGTGTTGTTTTTGACCGTGTTAATCATGAGGCCTTTGTTTTCAAAATTAGGTAAACGGAACCGGATAGGCCATTTCTTAAGATAATTTTTTAAACTTTACCTAATAGAATATAAAGAGTAATTTTGGGTGGACTAGAGCGACTACTTGATTGTAATCTCGGGTGTTTCTCGGAATGCTTGACCCATTACTTTTATATGGCACGATGTGGTTTGGCCTTGAAAAGCAGATTCTTACTTTCTCTGGATTGATCTCATCTCCTGAGTACAGAGTGTGACTGCTGAATCTCTGAGGTATAGCTAAAATTAGTGCACGTTGCATATTATATACAATGAAGTTAAATCGTAACAAAATAGTTTGGATGATTGTTAGTAGATTGAAGACACTGGATCTCTCCCACCCAGGTTCTGTCTTTAAGAGATTTAGCTAAAATTAGTGTATGTCGCAAATTATATGGAATGAATTTAAATTCTAACAAAACTGGATGATTGTTAGTAGTTTGAAAACACTGGATCTCCCCCACCCAGATCTTGTCATCGGAAGTGCTTATATACATACATGCAACTCTGAAAATTCTTGGTGTCATTCATGACTGTAAAATCCCTGTTGAGACCCTTATCTGTCCATACCTTTTATGCATTGGCATAATGACAGTCTCCGAAGACTGTTGGAGACTAGCTTGCCGAGGAAATGTTTTCAGTCTTGCATTCTCTATGTTTTTAATATTTTCCCCTGTTCTGTGTTCAGCAGCTGTCTCACTTCTTAACTGTTGAACATTAACTTGATTTCTATTAGACTTCTTATCTCCTATCTTAGTATGAATCCGTCGCCATTGTGCAATTAGCGCGTGCTGTATACAATTTTTCATAATTTAATCCTTTTCTTTTGGATCTTCCTTTATTATTCCATTCACAACATAGTACTAGGTAATTACGTATGATGTTACTTCTGATAGTTTTGCCTCTTCATACAGTATGTGAAGTTTAGTTTCACACAGTTTTCAAGAAATTTATTCCCAGCGTGACCAACCTGCAATGATCATCATTAATCTTGTTAATAATTCGTTGGAACTTAAGTTCAAGTTTTATGTATGTATTTAAAGGGATTACAAACCATTACCTTTTATGTGAGAGTGTTCCTTAGTGGTAAGCTGGAATTGGCAGGTGAAACTTGGTAACAAGATATTTAACAGGTGGTAGAAGCCCCCAGTCACCTGCCATCATCAAACCCTTTTTCTATGGCTGTGGGTTAGTTAACACCTTGAATCTTGAATCTTTTGTATATTATGTTGTTGGTCATGTAATGCTGAACAAGAAAAGTTAACAAGGAAAGGTGCAAAGGATGTAAATAGTTGATTGGCCGCTTTATGTCCTTGGTGTTAGTGTAACTGCTGCTGATGTTCTGCATTGGTGCTAGGATTTTGCTTGCTGCTCACCTTTGCATTGCAGAGGTTCAGCAACAATGGAGGAAGGTCTTAAGATGTTTGCTGTTTTCTTTAGATGGGATTACTTCACCTTTGATATGCTGTTCGTGTTTTGCTGTCTCCTATCAATGTTTTTTCAGTTGCCTCGCTAGAGTACTGACAGACATCTCTGCCTAGTATATCCCACACTGTCTTTCACTGCTGTTCTTCCTGCTGTTTCTGCTAAGGAACTCAAAGCTGTTGAGCCTTCAGCTGCAATTGTTTTATCTGTGAGGATACCCCCACAGTATCAAGTACAGGCTTGATTCCTCTGTGTTGCTTTCTGAGGAGATTAAGACTTGCACCTTTTTTCCCTTCGACCAGGAAGTTTCAGTGGACTTGAAGTGAGCTTCTTCCTTCTTTTACGGTTGGCAGACTGCATTCACTCACCTACAGGAAGACATCAGTTATGAGTAGGGTTGGCATAGGATTCTCTGATCATGTAAGTGAACCACTTTCAGTTAGTTTACTTCCTAGACATGATAAATATCCTGTATTCTTCCCCCGTTTGTGTTTCTAGTTAGGTAAGAAGAGAAGAGCCCAATACTGCTTCCTGCCTTGACTTGTCTTCTAATTTAGCCAAGAAGTCTAAGACTAATGTAAGGTAAAGAAACACTAGTGCATATCTTCTTCCTCATTCTTCTCCTCTTCCTCCTCCTCCTTATTGAGCTCCTCTTCCTCTTCCCGTGCTACCCGTTCTTCCTTTTACAGGAAGAATGAGAAGAGGAAGGTTGCTGCATTGCAATACTGCTGAGTATGGTGGTAAGTTGCATGCATATCATTCAGAAAAGTGGGATGTTCCTGGTTCATCCAAGACTTCTAATGTGCGTATGCATAATGAAACGTGTGTTGATCTGTAACATCAAGCTTGGTTTTGATTCATCATGCAAAAGTCTTCATGAAGATGGACTGTGATTTTGAGCAGTTAAGAGCCAACCTCAATTAGTTATTCAGTGATTGGTAGCTCTAGGTCCAAAAGCTTGTGTACCTGATCTAGAAGCACTCACCAGGGCAGATTGGTGATGCACCCTCTTTTAGCAGAGTACCCAACTCTCTTACTTTGGGAAATCTGTTGGGACCTAAGTGTTCTTCTCCTTCAGAACCTCTTCTGGAATGGAGAGATCATTTGGTTCATTGAGGAGTTAATGATCTTGAGATAGCAACTACTGCCCATGTGGCCAACCATCTTCATGATAGTGTACTTCAGGGTGCACTCATGAAGCGAAGCAGTTGTTTCAAGTGGTTTGTTCTTGCTTGATGTCCTGATCAAGTTAATAGTCTGATCTGCAGATTAGAAGGGTCCCTGCTGTCCAGCAGATTGAGCAATCTACTTCAGATATTGGCACACCATAGGACGTTCTAATGGCAAACGATGCCTTGACTTCTTGTCTGCTCTGTTCCTGTCCAGTTCATCTGAGAGTGGTCTGTTCAGCAGAAGGGGATAGTCTTGGGGATGATTTTTTTTACACACATAGTAAACTAAAAGTTTCTGTAGAGAAGAGTCATTCTGATAGCTGGGGCAGCCACACCTGTGTCCAGTGTCAGGAGGGGCCTCTCTTCCTGTTAACAGAAACAAGGAACCCAAACTTCCTCCTCTAGTAAAAGCCAGGAACCTTCCCATCACTGTGAACCTCCACCTCCAACTAGGAAGTTAGATGAGGGGAAGAAAAAAGGAGGGCACGCCGAGGTTGGTAGTCTCTCTCTCTCCCCCCCCCCCGCTCTTCAGTGGCAACAAATAGAGGGATGCTTATCATTACGTTGGGCATGCTTGTAGAGTGCATTTTTTGGGATGGTTTCAAATTACCTTTTGGGGACTGATGCTTTGCCTATGCTGTTTACTAGTACCATTCCTGATATACCCTCCAGGATATCCAAAAGCTCTCCCCCGATTAGCAGAGGTTAAGGTGGCATTTGAGAATAATATGCTGGAAGTTGTAGATGACCACTCTCTGGACATTTACAGTTGTTTCTTTGTTTTGAAGATGACCAAATGAGTTTGGTGACAAAATGAATCTGTCTTATGGAATCTGTTCAATATATATTCAGCATGTTTCAAGTTGGAATCCATCAGAGAGCATGACTTTGTGCATGTGGTGGCTCTGAATGATGCTTCGTCTCAGGCATCCATACAGCAGGCGTCTAGGAAGTATTTCCACTTTGTCTGCAATGAGACTGCCAGTCAGTTGATAACCCTTTGCTTTGGATTAGCAACAGCCCTCAAGTTTTCACTGATTGTTCACCTTGTTGCCAGCTTGGATGACCTGCTAAGGCTGCATCATCCTTGGCGACACAGTTCAGAACAGACACCACTTCCTTGTAATTTATCACAACCTTGGGATGGTAATAGACTGGGAAAAATTGAAAGTCGTGCCCAGGCCACAGAAAGTACCTTGGCATGTCGATAGATACAGCAGCAGTCTTCTTGTAAGATGTACACATCAGCCGACACAACGTTTCACTGCAGTTCCTGTCATAACAGGAACAACCAGCTCATCTTTAGCAGGTAGTGCTCGGTCACCTGTAGTCTCTAGAGCTCATTCTTTTTCAGGCAAATCCATTTGCTCTCTCTCTCGTTTAGCTCTTGCCCTTGAATAAGGAAATAAGGAAAGACCTTTCTTCATGGCTGGATGACAGGAACCATCAATCTCAGGCAAGTGCATCACCATCTTTGAAATGCAAGCAGCACTGTTAGCCTTGCAAGCATACCAAGATCCTATGTTGGGTCTCTGTGTAGTGTTGATGAGTGACAACACGACTGGTGTAGCTTAATTCAGCAAACAAGGCGGTGGTTTCCCTTCACCTCTGTCAACTGTGGAAGCAAATGCATGAGTAGATGGTTAGCCACCCTGTCAAGCTGTCATTTAAATATATTTCAGTTAGAAGGTACATTTTGGTAGATTGGCTGAACTAGAAGGGGCCATTGGTCTACACAGATTTGTCTTTATTTTCATACGGAGGGAAATGCTTTTAAGCTTTGGCGAATTCACATAATCTACCCATTTGCCTCATGGTTACAGAAAGCTCCAGGATTCTTCTCTTCTATTCCAGATACTGGGCTGCCTTGGAAAATACCTTCCAGCAACCCAAGGGACATCAGGTATCTTCATTTCTCCTGTAAGTCTGATTCACCAAATAATCAACAATGTTTGTCTCTCAGGTAGCTCCTCAACCCATGGTGTCCTGATCTGTTCGCTCTTTTGGTTGAGGAGTCAAGAGATTCTTTGGCCCACTCTTCACTATTAGCTACATTTCTTGTTCCACTTCATGATAAGATTCTTTTGTGCCAAGTTCTAACCCAGCGTCTCTAGCTATGGTATCTTTGTAGTACTGGCTGGCACAAAAAGTTGGCTTCTAGAGCGAAATGGGACAACTCATCGCCGCCATCTCATCGCCAGCCAACTCATCACCGCCAACTCATCTCCGACCCAACTTATCCCCGGCCCAACTTATCTCCGGCCCAGCTCATCTCCAGCCCAACTTATACCCGGCCCAACTCATCACCGGTCCAACCACACACACACACACACACGCTATTTTCTCAGGTGTATATTGTAATGGCTCAAAAAATCAGAGGTATAATTCCAGTGCTTTATGCTCTATTACCTAACAAACGGAAAGTTACATATTCAAGGCTATTTAAAATGATAAAAGAATGTCAACCAACAGTAAACCCGAAATCGGTCGGTTGTATGTGATTTTTGAAATTGCAGCATTTTTGGCAATCAAGGAAAATTTTCCACAAGTCGAACTAAAAGGGTGCTTCTTTCACCTTAGCCAAAACATGCAAAAACACATTGCGGCTTTGGGTCTAAGTTCTTGCTATAATAATGATAGCCAGTTTTCTTTACAAGTAAAGATGATACTGGCGCTTGCATTTGTACCTGTCAATCATATTGATTCATATATTGATGTCTTAGCTGATGAATTATCCCCAGAGCATGTGCCAATCTTGAACTGGCTTGAAGACAATTATATAGGTCGGTTAAACAGACGTGGAAATAGCAGACGTGCACCACTCTTTCCATTGGAAATGTGGAATTTGAATTTTCGAACTTTGAATCATGAAGATAAAACAAACAACCATGCAGAAGGAGCGAACAGAAGATTACAAATGGAATTAGGAATGGAACATCCTACACTCTGGAAATACATAAATGCACTTAAAAAAGTTCAGAAAGGTAGAGATTTTTATTTGGAATCACTTATAGCAGGCAGTTCACCACCCGCCAAATTAAAAAAAGTACAGGGATACTGATTCCCGCATTCTTAGAATTGTCCAAAATTTTAACGAAAGGACTCCCATTGAATATTTAATAGGCATTTCTCATAGCATAAAATAATTTTTTTTTCTATATTTTCATGGATTTTTTGTCTTTAATTATATGGTGTTAATTTATTTTTAGTGTCATGAAAGAGTCATACTTGATTCTGAATAAAGGTCTTTTTAATATTTACTGAATTTCATTAATCACTGCCGGGAATGAGTTGGGCCAGGGATGAGTTGGGCCAGGGATGAGTTGGGCCGGGGATGAGTAGGCGGCGATGAGTTGGCGGCGATGAGTTGGCGGTGATGAGATGTACCCCATTCTTCTAGAGCGCCGGCTCTTTCTGGCTTCATGAAGCTTTTAAGTGGACATAGTTCTTCCAGCGAGGAGGACTTTTGTCCAGTCTGGGCAAGGACTCTCCAAGCCAGGTGCATTGGCTTGTCACTAGCTGTTCAGAGAACTTTTCACAGGTAATGAGAGCAGGTGTCTGGTGGCACCAGACTACCTATGCCTCATTTCACCCCAGGGACGTTGCCCACAACTTCTTGGACCCTTCCCCTTAGGAACTGCGGTTGTTGTCTAACAATGTGAGAAATCTCCAAGCTCCTCTCAGAAAAAACATCTTACCTGAAGAATTCAGATAGCATAAGGCAAGACGTTGAATGGATTAGTAATTGGCTCTCTCTCCCTTCTTTCTTTCTCCCTTCCTCTGCAATGATGTAAGTCACCAAAGTCAGGGATGTGTTACCCCTCTGCATTGATATGTAAGATTTTAATAGATGGGGGAGTTATTAAAGGTTCCTTTTGAGCAGTTGAAATGAAATTTCTACGACTCTTTGTGTTATTCAAATTGCTACTGATCTGCGTATGCGATGTCACAGATTACATCATGAAAAATTATTTGCCCAAATGAAGGCACGTTTGATCAAAATTAGTTTAAAAACAATATTGTGTACGTTATTATGGACTTTGCGGTTGATACACACAAATAGGTATAATGTACTAAAATATATTCAGGATACAGTAGCTTACTGTAAGAGGTGAAAATGGATGTCTCCCTACTTGACATCCCTTCTTGCATTTAATCTATATAAATCAGTAACTCTCGAATTGCATTTGTACTGCTAAATTTTGGGCTAAATTCCTCAGTCAGTCAAAAGACGGGTGTGATCGTTTCATATTTTCTATGTATATATTCGTTTTCTGTGTTATGGTAAGCCCATTGGTTAAAAAACTATGTTTATAGCTTTATTCTCCACTTCACCAAGCAAAAATTTTCGACTTCAGTTCCTGTATCTCTCGTTTAAAGGCTAATGTGGATTTCCATGGGCTATTTCCGAGGGTTGCCAAGGCATCTGTAAAGTTAAAGAAAATATATGATAATTATTATATCATAACATCCTAGAAATTTTCTTTATGATGTGTAGTCATGGAAACAATTATATACAGAGGAATTTGCGATAAGGCGTTGTCCTTACAAAAGTATCACAAAATTTTAAATAAGTTCATTTGTTACTTATGTAGCTGGTTTGATGAATTGAGCTTTCTATGGTTTTCGTACATCAAAGAATGTAGCTAATCTTGAATCTGTATGCATTAATTTTACCACAAATTCTAAGTGCTCTACTCTTTCGGGTAAGCAAATATAATTTTTTGATAGAACAAGTACAGTAGCTGCTAAATAAATAATATAGTAGATACCCATAAAATTACGACAGAAAACGAATACATGGTCTTGAAATAGAAAATTGGATTTAAGGCTAACTCTAACTTATTTAAGCATTGCATAGAGTCTTCAGGAGTTCAATTGTAAAATTGTGCTACTTTACAGTTAGTTTTTATCGGTTTTTAGCCTTGCATTATTAACTAACCAGGGTAGTTCGCAGACCCGGGGACAGATCCTACAATTCCAGAACCATTACCCCAAATAACAAAATGCATAGATGTTTGGACATAACATTGAAAGGTATAATTGGTATAGTTGTGGTGCCCATGTCACCAATAAGAGCACTACGGAGCGGTTTTGCAATAATGCAGCTGGAATAGTATAAAATGCAGAAAAAATACGGTTTGAATCTACTGAGGTGACAATCTCCGTTTAGTAATAAAAATATCTTAAAGAATTGCCATACTATTTTATTATTTGACGTAACTTAACTGTTTTTAGAATCTTACAGATATTATGCACATAATTTTGATGTTTAGTATATTTTCCTGTTTTAAGATTTTATAAATTATTTTCGAATTTTCTACATGCTTATGTTCATTGAACTTCATTAAATAATGCGTAATTTATATTGAAGATATCAGTGCTTGGTTTTAATTATGCGTTTGTATCTTTATTATAGCCTTGAGGATGAGACTTTGAGTCGTGAAAGGTGGGCAAAGTAAATGTACCTACGGTTCCCAGGATAAAATGTATTCTGTCTCTTAAGGATATATATGTTTATATATATATATATATATATATAGAATATATATAATAATTACAGTATATATATATATATATATAATATATATATAGATATATATATATATATATATATATATATATATATATATATATATATATATATATATATATATACATATAACATATATATTATATATGCAATAGATATATATATGTATTAATATGAATTTACCTGGAGGAATTACATTAATTAATGTCAAAGTCTGGCCGTGAGATCAGGCAAAAACATATTCAATTAAATACAGCTGAAGGCTTGCTTCAAAAGGGAATTGATTAGGTAAATTCTAGGGTTTAACTTAGCTGGTTATATGCACAATAGAAAATCATATCGTATCACAAGAATAGTTAGCTTAACTGCGACAAAACACAATAGTCCCTCACTACAAGATGAAAGGATCAATACGTGGGGTTTTCTTGAAGGGAACCCAATAGAAGCCCTCTTTGAAGGGCACCGTAAAGAGAGGGTGTAGTTGGGAGGCCAATATTGCACACAAGCTGATGCACAGAAACCACAGCTGACTAACTCCTAATCTCGATTCTGGTAATTAAATAATTTACGTCACATTTCATTTAAATGCTTTGCAACGTGAAACAGCACAAATGAAAATATAATATAACACAATGAAAAGGAAACAGAAAAACATTAATAGGCTAATAGCAACGTGACACCCTAAAACCTGGCACTTTACCGTCATCAGGAGAGTTGTTCATTGTACTTCAGCGATGGTTGGGGGAGACAAGTGAACTAACTCGCTACAAAAATATACTAGACCCACAGTAGTCACGTGTATAAGATGGGGCAGTTCAAGAGAGCAAGGGGGAGGACAGGGATCCTGGACAAGCGTCTGGTAAAATTCTAAGCCTGAGCATGGCGACCTCGTGGCTCGGATTCCAAGATGGCGGCACACCCATGGTTGATCCATTGCCTCTCTGCCAGCTGGCTGCCTCGGTTGATTATTAGCATTTCTCCTGGGTCTACGCTTGGATTAAAGGTTTGTCAGCAGTCAACTCGAACAAGAAATGAAGATTAAAGTAGTTTTTTCCCAAAACAGTGGTTACAGAAAGGTTGTAGGGGCGAGTTTACCTACAGTGTATTATAGAATATCAAATTAATAAATTTAATATTTGTTAAATTAGAATCTTTTGACTGATGAGATGGATGGGAGAGTTTACTCTTGACTATATATATCACTCCGGATTGATTCTTTTCAGGAAAGGTGCGCTTAGTTAGACACTACTTCTTCGTCTCCTACTTCTTAATCTTCTCCTTTTCCGTGCATTTTCATCTACATTCCCTCGCCTTTTTTTCCCCATCGTTTCTTCCTACTTCCCCTACTTCCCTTGCTCTCCATTCCTCCTACTTTATCTGCCTGCGCTTCCCTCTGAGTTAAGCTCTGCTTTCTTTCATTCCTCCATTTCATCCTACTCCTCTGTTTCCTCTGTCTATCTCTTTTCACTTTATCTTTATCCATCTTACTTTCTTTCCCTTTGTTCCACCTAGTTTACATTATATATATATACACATATATGTATATATATATACTATATTATATATATAGATATACATACTATATATATATATATATATATATATATATATATATTGCTACGTCTATAGAATGCATCGCCTTCCCAGCAGAGTTTTAGTTATATTTTATTATAAAAGTAGCAGCCATGCCGTCTCCTGAAGCTACTGTTGTTGGGAGAGTGGGTATGTTGTAGGAATGATATTTCCGGTCTGACGGAAGCTTAGGGTAAGAGAGGCAGGTCACAAGAGTAGCTAGGCTTCGAGATGGATTTTAGGACTTCTACAATAAGACCTATTTTCCTTCCCAATTTGCTGGCGTTGTGTTTACCACCTTTCAGGCAATGCTCGAGGCGGTTTTTGGAAGCCCCGTGATTCGAAAACAAGCAGTTATCGCTCTCAGTCGGTCTGCGAGACGTGATCTCGGACAGAGGTCAAATTGCCAGCCTCCCAAAATTAGGCCTACCCACGACGTACTGGTGGACCCGGACCCCAGACCTGAACAGAGGTCGGACCGCATTCTTCTACAAGGATACACAGAATATTGCATAAAGGTACGTCTGAAAGTGTAAACTTCAACCCAGCACCTTTTACTACCATACGACTCTTGCTAAATTCATTTTCAATTCTTATTTTTTACCCCTTCTACATCAGAAGCCCTTTGTCCTCATCGGGCCACGTGCTCCCCTTTGTGACTTGTTAAAGACCTAGTTTTCGTGCATACCTCAGTGAACCATTCGAGTTTAACCTTCCCCAATGTTAGAGAATTAATCAGCCTTAATCAAAGCAAGAAGTCATTTTTTTTCCTTGTATCTCGTTTAATCTGGGATTCTTTTTCCAGATTCCATGAGTCACGTGCCGTCTCTGGCACCGCAAGGTATGCATTAACCCAACATGAATGAAAATCAGCTTGAATTGAATGAGACTATAAGCCCTCAACGTGGGGCCAATATCATTTAACTTTTCTCCAGGCCAGCACGGGCCTTTCTGTAAATAAATAGTTTTAAAGTAACGAGCTGAGTTTTCTGGCGACCTTCCCTCTAAAGAAAGTTTACGGTAAGTTCAAGCAATTCCCTCTTGAAATCCCTAAATTACTTCCGTTTACGTATCTAGTCTCTCACAAGGCCTATATAACGAAAAAGAAAATTGTCGACCTCGCCTAGGATCGAATCCAGGGCTTGCTTAAAAAAGCTTGTAATCGCGTTATCCGTTGTAAAACGTAAACTGTAAATTATTTTACAAAGCGTAAATCAAGCACACTTGCAGGGAAAGAAGACACACTGACTCACGGTAAGGTATTCCATTCATTAATATGATTATTCTATAACCAATGTTAGCTTAAGGTACGTTTAAGTATTTTTATTGTAGAAGTGTTTAAAAGAGCGTAGGTAGAAATCTTATTATTGTAACGGCGAACGCGCCAGAGCTTTATTTTAGCGGCGAGCAAACAATTTGCCCCGCGAATTTTCGGTGTTACTTTGTGCTGTCCTCGTAGGAGCTCTCACGAACACGTGTGCAGATAGATGCCAGAAAGGACCAGATCAAACTAGGAAGTGCTTTGCCAGGGTTTATTGCTGTATGAGAAAGCCTAGCTAGTTAGGAGTGTTTTACTAATAGTTACGGCAAAAGAAGTGTACAATTCTTTTGTCTGTGATATGTTAGGGTATTCATTTAACTTAGTTTTTCATTCCAAGTGTTGGTAAACCTCTTACCTCTCAGCTAATTCAGCTTCGCGCTCTCTCGCGCCTAGCGCGGTCTCAACCAACCTTCGTCTCATTCACAGCGGCAGCCATGTTTGTTTCCTCTTTCAACATTATCTAAACAATTTAATCAAAGTAACGTAAGTCACGAAGTTTTAACGTAAATAATATCAATGTCTGTACTAGTATCTATCGTCCTGCCAGAAAAATTAACGTAATTCGCCTTGAATAAGAAAGTAGTATTTTGTGTTGTAAATCGCCTCGCATTTACAGAGAATCAGCTGATTCGCCATCAATGCTAGCACACCGTGGTGCTAACCCGCTCTTCTCGCCTCACGTGTTCCACCTCGCATCGCTCCACTCGCGCGCTGAGCGAAAAATTTCATTTCACTTAACGTAACCTCATTTACAATTGTTTGCTAACATCGTTTTCAAATCCTTACCGTAATTTTTCACTTGTCCTTACGTAAAGTTAACAAAAAATCTTAAAAGTAGAGTCACTTGCAAGAATTGTTAACGTAAAACGCGTCTTTGTAAAATTCATATCGAAACGCAAATCATTTCATAAGCGCAAGCCGCTAACATTAACGTAAACATCGTTCACCGCGCGCGTTATCATTTTTCATAAAACGTTATCAAAAGCAATTCTTTCATTAAAAACGTTAACGTAAGTAAATCATTTAACGCAAGTTGCGTCATATTAAACTAACATTAGTAGTTCAATTCAAATATAAGGGAGTTCATTCATATATCATTTTTCACCCTCTCCGAGAGAGAGAGAGAGAAAACCAGAACCCAGTATTCACGAAGCCAAGAGTACTACATCTTACCATTAATTATAGCATGCCGAATTAACCTTATTTTAGTCTCTTGTGTCTTTCATTTACACAGCGTGATACGTACGCGCATGTGTCCATTGCAGTTTGCAAACATTTGTTATTTATTTCATTTACCGAGTTACTTCAGCGAGGGCCTGAGCATTTCTAAATTTCTTTCCATTACCTGTCGTTGCCCGAGTGGTCTTGTTCATTTTTATCCCAAAAGACTTGCGTGTACCGCAAGCACAATTCGCACAGTGTGCCACGCAAATTCATTACTTCCAGACAGGGAAGTCGTTACCAGTTTAGGACTGGCCACCACCAGTGCACGTCAGGTCTTACCATTTTACAGTGCCACTAATTCTTGACACTGTCCATCGACTGGGCTGCGAAGTACTCCCACCTTTTACTTTCTCTCCTCCACTATTACACTCTGCCCCGAACAGAGTGCCATTTCACTTCGGTATACTTGAGTATACTGCGTGTAGTGTCCGGGACACACCAGCACGATACCAGTGCTCAAAGGAACGCCTCCTCATAAGTGCCATTGCACCTGTACAGGCCGTACAGGTAGGCCATTAAACCTGCGTGTCCGTCCTTACGGAACGCCCAATTCATTAATGTCCGTGTACGAGGATCAGTGATCCTTCGGACCAATCAAGGGAACGCCTCCCGAAGTGCCGCAATACCAGCCCTAAGTGCTGACAAACCTGCGTGTCCGTCCTACGGAACGCCCATTCATTAGAGTATCCACCATTTTGGATCACTCCACCAAGGAACGCCTCCGAAAGTGCCGTGCACCTGTATTGGACCTACAGGTAGCCATTCCAGCGTCTCCCAACTTAGGAACGCCCTTAAGTGTGACGTACGCCGTTACACTCCATTTGATTTTGGTTTTTCACCTCTTTAGAAGGTGCCAATCCAGAAGTGCCACCAACTTACGGGACACTTCCCAAGTGCCACAGAGCACCCAGTCTTCTCAGACTTTTTCTCTACCACGTTGCAGAACACCTTTCCAAGTGAGTGCCACTTTCCACAGTAGGCACTCCTATTCCATTCCGTACCCTTCCTGGCCATTATTTTCATTTTTCATCAGAGCCTCTACTGCAGCCTAAGGAAATGTCTTCCCCTGCTTCCCGCGACTTCTTTGCCGTAGAGCTCGAGAGGCTCCGAGTCCTCATAACTCTGGGCAAGGAGGCTGGTTACACTGGACCAGCACTAGACCAGTGGATAAAGGCGCAGCAGGCTGCCGCGCGCCTGCAAGAAAAGGAAGAAAGGGAAAACCAGAGAAAAGCCGGAGAAGCAGAGAGAAAAGAAAGAGAAGCAGAAAGGAAGGCAAGGGAAGAGGAGCGAAAGCATGAGCTCGCTCTCAAGGAGAAGGAACTCGACATCAAGCGGGAGAAGGCCCGTAAGGAGAGTATCCTAGCTCAAGCCACTCTGCCAGCTTCCAGCCCTGCACCCACTGTCTCCCTTAGTCCCGCCGTCTCTGGTCAGGCTGATATCCTTTCTATTTGTGAGCCTGGTCCTGATCCAGTGCCGGAGATAGAAAATTCCTGCTGCATCCTGCCAGCTTTTACCTTTTTACCGCCTACCTCCTCCCTTTTGGAAGAGGTAAGCCCACCAGTTAACCCCACCCGAAATTGCTTCCGAGGGTGATTCAACGGAGGTTCCCTTAACCTCCCCACGTCACATCACTGCCAGAGAGGAACTCTTCATCTGTGCCAGAGCACACTGCCAGCCTTGGTGACTCCGCAGATTCGCAACCTGTGGGGCCATCTCGGCCTTATCATCCAGTGCCACGGAAGAGGTTCTGGAACAAGTTCTGCCGAGACTGTGGCCGCAAGGGTCACATGTCTGCCAACTACGGAGGGTGCGCGAACCACATATTTCCATGCCGTCGCAATGGCCATTACTAATCCTTCTTCTCTAGGACCCCCAGCTAAGGGCCCTATAACCGTCGCACCCCTCCAAAAGTCATTATCAGCCAAGCCACGTCAGAGCCTATGACGACTCTGGCGCTCAAGTCTCCCTGATACGGGAAGACAGAATCCCCCGAGGGGCTACCGTCGATAGACGACAACTAATCACCATCGAAGGTATCAACCATATCAAGCTGATCCTTCCAACCGTGCAATGAGAGTCACCCGACCTCATTTCTCCAAAGTTTCTACCCTTGCAGTTGCAAGCTACATCCCAGGAGGTTATGACCTCCTCCTAGGGCAAGACATGAGTCTCCCTCACAATTCAAAAAGCCTAGGGGTCCTAACCCCATGTCAATTCACTCCAAAGCAAGGAGTCACCAAGAAATTCTACTTCCTCTAGGAAGTACATCCACCAACAGTCTCCCCGTTACCAAGGAGGGAGATTGACCATTCACAGTTCCGTTGCAAGACCTGTAACGTAATAGGGCACTCCACAAATTGGCCTAGGTGCCTAGCAAGTTATGTGCAGCGGACACTGTCCAAGTCCCAACAAGGCCCTTAGCCTTCAAACCGAAAAGAGACAGGACCCTCTGTCTCCCATAACCAAGGGCACGCTGAGAGGTTATTGCACCTCCAGTACCCGCCACAGGTCCAGTCGACCTCAACTCTCTGCCAGTACCACTTGGCAGCACTGAGCAGTGCCAAGCTCCGTCCAGCCTGGACGTAGAGCCACCACCGAACTTGACCTCTGCGCCTGGCCCCGAGCTAGCGCCGGCGCCTAACCTTATCACGGATCCTCCTACAGGAGATCCTACCAACAGGCATGGAGCTTACCACACCGCCATGGCCAATCACTAGTTTCCTTCTTCTTCATCCTTACCTCTGTCGCCCGAGGATGAACCTCCGGCAGACCTTACCTTTGTACCCCTCTGGAAAACCAGGAACTGCCCGACCAGGAGTCAGCCTGGAGTTTTCCCCTTACGACGGCTGTCGCAGCAGCCGGTGTGAGGCCTCCCCTGCAGTAGGTTCCACCTCTACGACGGTTGCTGCAGATACCGAATAGTAGTTCTCCTGCAATCCCTCAGGCTACCACTGCCTCTGCTCCTGCCGGCGTTTCTGGCCTTTCCCCAGAGTCGGTGCCTCCGTCTACTCCAAGGACTGGTATAGCCAGGTCCTGGAGGAATAAGAAGAAGAAGAAGAAGGGACGTCATTAACATACTAACAAAAGAGCCACATGCTCTCCTTGACACCTGTGCCCGAGGTACAGTGTCGCATTCAATTGCAGAATGATCCTGCACCTACCCAGAGAAGGTAGCCAGCCTGATCTCTGCCAGTAGCACTAACCCTCTAACCCCTAGCCATTGTAATACTAACCCTCACTTAAATATAATTACCTCATTGCATTTCCCTCCTGGTAAATTAACCACTCATCATCCCCACGCATCATTACCTCTCATTATGTATTTTAACAGTTCCGTCGCTGAACTACTGCTGTGCGTACCACACTCTGGAATGATTGCGTCTTCATTTAACTGTATTGAGTAGGTTAGGCTAATGATTTAGTACCAGGGCATTAGGTTAGTAGCAAGTAGAATTTTCAAGTAACCTTATCTAGGGGTAGAGTAGACTGTCGTCACAAGACAACCTGTAGTTATTTATTAGGCTAGGACTACATCACTATATTAAGTTAGTACACTTAGCATCTTTGCCTATAAGTTAGGTAGGCCATTGTAGTTCAGCCTTATCGCTGCTCAAAAAACTTCAAGTTAGAGTAGGAGAACTGGGTTGTCGAGGCGATCAACTTATTTAAGCCAAGACCACCCTTCACGACCCGAAAGGGAGTGAATGCCTTCTTAACAGGGGGAGCTGCTACGTCTATAGAACGCCTCGCCTTCCAGCAGAGTTTTAGTTATATTTTATTATAAAAGTAGCAGCCATGCCGTCTCCTGAAGCTACTGTTGTTGGGAGAGTGGTATGTTGTAGGAATGGATATTTCGGTTGACGGAAGCTTAGGGTAAGAGAGGCAGGTCACAAGAGTAGCTAGGCTTCGAGATGGATTTAGGGGACTTCTACAATAAGACCTATTTTCCTTCCCATTTGCTGGCGTTGTGTTTACCACCTTTCAGGCAATGCTCGAGGCGGTTTTTTGGAAGCCCCGTGATTCGAAACAAGCAGTATCGCTCTCAGTCGGCTGCGAGACGTGATCTCGGACAGAGGTCAAATTGCCAGCCTCCCAAAATTAGGCCTACCCACGACGTACTGGTGGACCCGGACCCCAGACCTGAACAGAGGTCGGACCGCATTCTTCTACAAGGATACACAGAATATTGCATAAAGGTACGTCTGAAATTGTAAACTTCAACCCAGCACCTTTTACTACCATACGACTCTTGCTAAATTCATTTTCAATTCTTATTTTTACCCCTTCTACATCAGAAGCACTTTGTCCTCACTCGGGCCACGTGCTCCCCTTTGTGACTTGTTAAAAGACCTAGTTTTCGTGCATACCTCAGTGAACCATTCGAGTTTACCTTCCCAATGTTAGAGAATTAATCAGCCTTAATCAAAGCAAGAAGTCATTTGTTTTTCCTTGTATCTCGTTTAATCTGGGATTCTTTTCCAGATTCCATGAGTCACGTGCCGTCTCTGCCCGCAAGTGTGCATTAACCCAAGTGAATGAAAATCGCTTGAAATTGAATGAGACTATAAGCCCCAACGTGGGGGCCAATATCATTTAACTTTTCTCCAGGCCAGCACGGGCCTTTCTGTAAATAAATAGTTTTAAAGTAACGAGCTGAGTTTTCTGGCGACCTTCCCTCTAAAGAAAGTTTACGGTAAGTTCAGCAATTCCCTCTTGAAATCCCTAAATTACTTCCGTTTACGTATCTAGTCTCTCACAAGGCCCTATATACGTAAAAATATATATATATATATATATATATATATATATATATATATATATATATATATATATATATATATATATATATATATATATATATATATATACACACACATACAAGGAGCCCATAAAAACACCAAAAATATGAGAAAGAAAAATACTATATTTAGAGACTGCTGTCTCCCTCTTCAGGTAGATGAATGAGAAAAGGTGGTATTTATACCAAGAGGTCCATCCACAGGTAAGCCAATTTATTTCACTCCCGCTGATAATCTTCCTTTAATCTTCTTAAACGTTGGTTGAATGAAAACCTTGTCGATGATATCTGAATCCCATGCTCCTTTTGAGATGTTCATTACCTGCCTCCGTTTAATCAAGGCCGATTCCATCACTTGACTCTTGTACCGGCAGTGGTTGCTATAAATTATATGTGACGAATTCCAGTTTATTCTATGGTTATGTTCATTTATATGGTTGAAAATAGCTGAGTTCTGTTGTCCATACCTAACTGACCGTTTATGTTGTATTAATCCAGGCATGGGATTTTGTAAACGCCTGTGTCCTTGGGGGATGTCTTTTGTTGGACGTTAATCAGGGATTTGGATAAGGTGTTTGGGTAAGTAAATGCAAAAGGGTTAGATTTTTCGAGGGTCTGGGTCACTGTCTTAATCCTGTCCAGGTGTGGAATTTTTATTTTATTGTCGGGTATGCCTCTGGTCTTGTCTTGAGGGGGTCGGTAGAAAATTATATTTGCTTTGTGAATTGCTTTCTCAGTTATATGGTTAGGATACCTTAAAGACGAAAGTTGCTTACGAATTAGTTCAAATTCTTTTTCCAGGAAATCTAGGGAACAAATTCGTAAGCCTCTTAAGAATAGGTTGCTGGCTACACCTATCTTGATAGGAATGTCATGATAGCTGAAGTAGTGAATGTATGAAAGTGAGAATGTTGGTTTTCTGTATATGGTAAATTTGTATTCTGTCGTGTCTCTGCTTATTAAAACATCAAGAAACGGAATTTTGTTGTCTGTTTCCCATTCAACTTTAAATTTGATGCTGGGGACTATTATCCCAAAATGTTAGAATATCATCTACATATCTCATCCACAGCATGTTTTTGGGGTTTTATTGCATTTATTACTGTAGTTTCAAAGTATTCCATGTACAAATTAGCTAAAACAGGACTTAAAGGACTACCCATACTACACCCGAATTTTTGCCTATAGAATGATTCCCCGAATGAAAATACGATTATAAGATACACATAATTCAACTAACTTAATTATTTTTGTCAGGCGCCAATGGGAAATGATCTGAATAGGGGGATAATTTTTCCCCTCAAAACTGAAGAACGTCCTGTACTGTTACTTTTGATAATAGGGAATCTACGTCAAGGCTTAAAAGTTTTATGTTGTGAGGTGCTATATGTGCTTCTCTGAATTATTTACAAAAATCTTCCGAATGTTTAATGTGACTGGGAGAAAAAAAAAATTGCCTAAAAAGGGGGAAAGGAGGCTAGCTAACCATTTAGAAATTTTGTAATTGAAAGCTCTGGCACATGAAACGATGGGTCTGAATGGAAGATTGTCTTTGTGAGTTTTGGGAAGGCCGTAAAAAGTAGGGTAGTTAGGATTAATTACTTTAAATTTCTTTAATAGTTCAATGCTCTTTTTGTCTTGGCCAGTCAATCTTACTTACCGAAAAAATTAAGTGGGGACGTTTTGGAGGGGATTTTTCGTCAGTTTGTCGTAAGTGTTTGTGTCGCTAAGGAGTTGGTTGATTTTGTCGAGGTAAAAGTTGTAACAGAACATTTTTACCAGTCAATTATACATATATGTATATATATATATATATATATATATATATATATATATATATATATATATATATGTATATGTGTGTGTGTGTGTGTGTGTGTGTGTGTAAATAGGTGGCTAGGTGGGAACTAAGAAGAAAGTAAGATGGATAAAGATAAAGGAAAGAAAAGATATGACAAAGAGGAAACAGAGGAGTAGGATGAAATGGAGGAATGAAAGAAAGCAGAGCTTGACGCAGAGTGAAGCGCAGGCAGATAAAATAGAAGGAATGGAGAGCAAGGGAAGTAGGAAGAAAAGATGGGAAAATAAAGGCGAGGGAACGTATAGATGAAAATGCGCGGGGAAGTAGGAGGGAAGGGGTAGGGAGACGGAAAAGGAGAAGATTAAGAAGCAGGAGACGAAGAAGTAGTGTGTAACTAAGCGCACCTTTCCCGAAAAGAAAGAATCATTCCGGAGTGACCTTGAAACCACGCCTTAAATTTTTTGCTCAACCTGTTTGTTGTTTATCAAGTGCAAGGTCAGTGGTTGGTCGCCTTTGCAGACGTCGCTGATGTTATCTCAAGTTATGCAATTGTTCCTTAGTAGTTCTTTTATTCTGTCAGTTGTATATTTTTGAATAAGTGGGTTTTCACCGGTATATACTTTACTATGAAATAATAAGAGACTTCGTAAGGGGGCAGATTATTTGGAAATTGGAAATCTCGAGGAATAATTAGGATTATCATAACAACAAACCCTGTTAATGATAATGGCGGTACAAGTCCTAATACAAATAACAAAGATAATGACAATAGCAATGATACAGCAATCTATTAAGCAAGTTCCATTAATCAATATGTGTTGTTCCCATTGATCAAAATGGGTTGTGCCGCTTGCGTAACCGTTGCACACGACGATATATGTAGACTAAAGTCTCCATTTAAATCCTGAAAGGAATTTTGCGTCTCATCAGAGGTGGCTGATGACATCCGCAGTCTTCCTTGTTAGCTTTACAAGACAGATAAGGTCAATTTATCTCAGTCCTCTTGTCTTGGGTTGAGGGAAAGGGTCTGTCGTGGGCGTGGGTAACCTTGGGAAAAGTGGCCTCAGGCGTGGGTGGGTGTGAGGCTTACCCATGCAGGCTGGTGGTTCCTGTCATGTAGGAACTAACATTCTTCGTTCGGTTTTATATAAATGTATATATATATATATATATATATATATATATATATATATATATATGCATATATATATATATATGCATCTATATATATATATATATATAATATATATATATATATATATATATATATATATTGTATATATGTATGTATCCATAAATAGCCACACAACTTCATGTATATATATAATATTCATTAATTTTTATCACAACGTGATTCATATACATGCATGAAGCTACAAGTGTCCTTTGATATCCAATTCGCTCTACCTCGGCATTAATATATTTCATATGTTAACCGAAGGAGAATTTTTTAGTTGATAATAATTCCTTCCTGTCGTGGATTCGAACCAGCAGACAGAGGAGAAATCAGGACTTCAACTCGGCCAACAAGTGAGGTATAAGTTCATACTGATTCCGACCTTACAAATCACTGTCAAACTCAGGTATTTGTTATTATACGGAAACATCATTCCGAGGTAGAGCGAATTTGATATTAAAGGGCATTTTGTAGCTTAATGCATATATATATATAATATACTATATATATATATATATATATATATACATATATATATATATATATATATATATATATATATATATATATATTTCATATTACTCGTTAAGCTTCAGTAAAACGGGATGGTTTAGATTCCAGATTCTTTCATTTACAAAGTGCAATCTCTCAGAGCCATTCAGTACCTGAGGAGGAAGACTGAATGTGTACGAGATCTTGTACTTTATAAATAAGAGTCTGAAATCTAAACCATCCTCTTATTGAAGCCTAATACGAGTAATATGTACATATTACACATACATACATATACGTAAATATATATTAAAGGCAGCTAGTGATGTGCACTTAGGGACATTTGATCCCCCCAGGGGCTAGTACTAATCACGGCGGTAACAGTGACTATGCTGTTTTGTCGTATTTAGTATTATAGTAGATTCACACCAACCGTGCATTTGATGTCTAGGCCAGTCCCTTACGACGCTGCTGATTGACCGTTGATAAGCCAATCACAGGGCTGAAAACTCTCAGTTCTCTCGAGAGTTCACATGGGTGGGATGTATCTCCCACCTCATGAGGGATACGTCTTTCAAAAGTATCCTGCAGGAGAGATGGAACATAGATCCTACCCATGAGCTCTCCAGAGAGACTGAGTTTTTCCAGCCCTGTGACTGGCTTATCAACAGCCAATCAGGAGCGTTGTAAGGGACTGGTCTAGACATCAAATGCACGGCTGATGTGAATGTACTATAGCCACTGGGGCGTCAAATGTATTTCGCCGTGTTTAGTACTAGACCCTTGGGGTTAAATGTATTTTGTTGTGTTTAGTACTAGCCCCTGGGGCGTCGAATGTATTTTGCTGTGTTTAGCACTACCCCTTGGGGCGTCGAATGTATTTTGCTGTGTTTAGCACTACCCACCCCCTGGGGTGTCGAATGTATTTCGCCGTTTAATACGAGACCCTGGGGGTTAAATGTATTTCGCTGTGTTTAGTACTAGCATGGTGCGTCGAATGTATTTCGCCGTATTTAGTACTAGACCAGGGGATTAAATGTATTTTGCTGTGTTTAGTACTAGCCCCTGGGGCGTCGAATGTATTTTGCCGTGTTCAGTACTAGACCCTGGGGGTTAAATATATTTCGCTGAGTTTAGTACTAGTCCCTGGGGCGTTGAATGTATTTCGCCGTGTTAAGTACTAGACCCCCGGGGGGTTAAATGTATTTTGCTGTGTCTAGTACTAGCCCCTGGGGCATCGAATGAATTTCGCCGTGTTTAATACGAGACCCTGGGGGTTAAATGTATTTTGCTGTGTTTAGTACTAGCCCCTGGGGCGTCGAATGTTTTTCGCCGTGTTTAGTACTAGATCCTGGAAGATCAAATGTGTCTTAAGTGCATTTCGCTATCTGCCTTGATATTTCAGGCAGGCCGTGAAATGCCTAGTTTCGTTATCTGCCCGTAGCATATATACACATATACGTATATAGGTATATATGCATATGGATATATACATATTGAGTATATATATTAATAAAGAGGTGACTTTAGATTCGTACTTGCAAGACCAAGTATAGTATCTCTCTCTCTCTCTCTCTCTCTCTCTTTCTCTCTCTTATATATACAATATATGTGTGTGCTGTGTCGTGATATATACATAGGTACATAGAAATATATGTTGGAATACCTTTATTCATATTTACCAAACCTAAAGTCGCATTCGCAGTATAAACAACAGCTAATAAGCGAAAACTTGTAATTGTTGCATGTGATTTTAGCTTGAATAGAAACTAACCTATTTTGCATACTGTTGATTTTGCTGATATGTAAACTGATAAGCCTATGGAGAACAAAATACTGCTAAAAATCTGTAGCTACAGTATTGTTATTGTTATTTCTTTGTTTTGTCTTGCGTTAATTTGTCATTGTTATTAAAAAAAAGTTCGTAGAACTATAGGAAAACTTTCTTACTCGACGAAAGTACAGTTAGTAGACATAAAAAAAAAAGAGCCGTTAATAAGATCACGTAATCTAGATCCGTGTGAGCAGTAGGCAGCGTATTTTATCATTCTGGGATGTGGAAGTCGTGCAGATAATGCGTCACTGTCCGAAACGAAACGGTAGTGTCTCTCTCTCTCTCTCTCTCTCTCTCTCTCTCTCTCTCTCTCTCTCTCTCTCTCAATGCAAAATTTACCATCCAAATTTGAAGTCATTTGCTGCACCCCATAAATCACGGGTCAGTGATTTAACGTTTAATGTAAAAAAAATTCTTTTCTTTTATTCCATTTCAGAAACATTCTAGTAAATTATTCCTGTTTAAATTGTTTCACGGCATTTCTACCCTGGGCAGAAGGAGTAACAGCTTTCAGCGTTCTAAATTTGTTTTTTCAATTCTGAATTATTGATCTGTCGCGAGCTCCCTCACACAGTTGAGTTGGTGTGCTCTTAACGAGCTCATTCTGTGGCTTCTTTTAGGTGACAGAATTCACTCACGGTTGCTTGTTGTCGCTGTCAAAGTGAAGACGCCCATGCTCGTCATCCTGTTGGGTAAGATCGACACCTTATCGCGGAAAGATTTGAACACGTTTCCAACCCGATGCCGTATAATTCGAATAACGGTAACTGAATCACGATTTGCTGGTGCTACTGATGTATTTGATAACACAGTTGTCTGTTTGTTTATGTTTTGCAAGTCAGTGCAGTAAACCGTACGTAGGCTCATATCAGATAGGCTACATTATTTTCAAGCTGAATTTACGGAAAACTTAAGGTTGTTCTATAGGTTCAACGTCCTAATTGACAACCATATTTACAAAATAGATGGTATTAAGTATATTTTACGGTAAAAAACAACATGCAACTGATCCTTGAGGGATGATGAAATACTTCTTTTCGGCAGACATGATTCGGTCCTCGTGGTGCCTTGAGGACCGTTTACTGCCATCAGGAGATATACTGAAAACAAAGAGCCATGCAGTTAATACCAGAACTGAATTGCAGCCCCCAACCCCCCATTTTTTTTCCAGCGTTTGGAGGAGACTTCCCCACTCCCCCTTCGAATCTCAACTACAGTCTTGCATTACTTCTGCCAAGGTTATTCTTGCATCATCATCGATCTTATATACTCGTAGATTGCTGGTTGATTTAATCTTCAATAGATATTTGATTTTCCATCTCGTATTTGCGATCTCGTCTGCCATGATTCACTCCGCAGATTAATCATCTAAAGTTTCATTTTGCCTATCATTTTCTAATCTCATTGGTTAAAGTATTTTAGCATTTAAGCTTGGTAATAAGGTTTTCTCAATTGTATGTAATAAGCTTTGAAGTAAGCTTTGAAGGTTAGTATTGTTTTGACGTAGAATTTATTAGTTAACAGCTGAGAAGACAGAAATCAAGTATATACTAGTACCAACCGCATTAATGTACTAGATCACGAAATAAGTTATAATACACTTCATTATTTTTTGGTTTTATGAAAAGAAAACTATTGTGCCTGCTTTGTCTGTCCGTCCGCACATTTTCTGTCCTCACTTTTTTCTGCCGCACTTTTCTGTCCGCTCTGAGAGCTTAAAAACTACAGAGGCTAGAGGGCTGCAAATTGGGATGTCTATCATCCACTCTCCAATCATCAAACATACCAAACTGTAGCCTCCTAGCCTCAGTAGTTTTTATTTTATTTAAGGTTGAATTTAGCCATAAACGTGCGTTTGGCAGCGATATAGCCCAGGCCGCGACCGGTCCATGGTTAAAGTTCCATGGGCTGCGGCTCATACAGCATTATACCAAGACCACCGAGAGAGAGATTTATTTTCGGCGGCCTTAATTATACGCTGTACAGAAAACTCGATTGCGCCGAAGAAACTTCGGCGCATTTTTAACTTGTTATTATTTATCGATACGCTTTTCCTATCAAATGTTTTGCAACGTTAGCTGATGAATTCATAAGAAATTGAAGCTTATGACAAACAGATCCAGGAAGAATATAAAAAACAACCCGACAGGTTCGAAGTATCTAACACCACGAAATTCCATAGTATTTGTGTATCAGAATACTTATTTGACAATCGGGTTTGCCGTGAGACAATAGTGGAGAAGAAGGCAGCTAGGAACTATTTTTAGTAACAGCTGCCATTCCACACATGCGACGGTGATTAAGGCCTCCACGGAGTAGGCGATGTGTGGGGCTGGGGATGTGGTGTATTGCGGTGAAATGTTTAAAGAAACCCTCTTTCCGGAATAGAAGTTTTGCGTGGGTTCAGCCTTGGCTGCTATGTCAGTGGAACGAATTTTCACACACACTACTCTTTACGCCATTTTTTTAACGCCGTTTCATGGCAAGGTTTAAAATTTTCTCTTTAAAATTTGGGCGAAAGTTTACACCTCGCTTCTAATGAGGGCGGTTTTTATATGAATGTAAATGCTTCCCTTTTTTTAGAGTAATTAGTCTTCTGTTATTCAGGCTGTTATTTGTGCGTACTTTTATTATTTTTCTTTTCTCGTATCGCTCAAGATCTCGTCTGTAAGCCTGGTCTCCATCCAAAAGGAGTGTGAAGACTGCCAAGGAAAAAACGAAGCAGACGAATCCCAAAGAGGATCCGGCATGCAAAAAAATAAATGAATAAAAACTAGTCCAACAGGAGTGGTCTTCTTCGAAAACTCAATAAGAAATGTAGCGAGGCCATTCGATTAGGCCACGCCCCGTCGGCTTCTCCAGTTATCAGCTTTGCATTATATTCCGTTGGCTGCATCGTTAACAGACCACTTACTCGACGCGAATCAATTTGAAACTGACGAATCTCCATGACAAGGATCTCTGCTGTCGCTCTCCGAAGCGGATCTTTACTGTCAAAACTAGATCCTGGATTTCCAGATTCCGGAAGTGGGGTGCCAATGGAATTTGGGATGGACAGAATCACTTCATCGTGAATCGGGGATGCTGCAACAACCTCATATTGGTTTCGCAGGAAAATATTAATTTTATATTCGATTCTGCTTTGTTACAGATTTTACTTATTTTCCTAGGCAAGTCCAGCAGTAAGGCATATATATATATAGATATCTCTATATATATATATATATATGTGTGTGTGTGTGTGTGTAATACAGTGGCTGAGGGCTTATATGTTTATATGTTTATGGATGACAAAGTACAGTGCGTGTAAGTGTATGCTTATAAGGTCTGAAACCTAGAGTGCTTATTGTGCATAGTTATTACCCAAGTACATGCTTAGATAACACAACATTGTGTCCTGACTTTATTATACTGCTTTCCGCTGCAACGCTGCATTTGATTATATTCAGATGCAAAGTACAAGATGTTTTTAATCATGAAGGTGACCTGATCTTACATTTTCAACGCTCGTATCATCCACATGTTACCCGATTTCATATTTATACCAAGTCTGGGATAAACAGTAGCACTCATGTCAATGTAATCTCAAGTCTGTAGGGTTAGTCACTAGCTGCAGGTTTGCCCAGTTATCTTAATCATAACAAGCAGTTGGAACGAAGTTTATTTTTGGTTTATTTAGTTAGTATCTCAAAAGGGCTATAGTCAGGGTATCTTACTAAATGGCTGGTTATTTTAACATAGCGAGCACAGTATTTCCGCCGAAATTACTTGCAATTAAAAAAAGGTGTGGGGGGGGAGGGGGGTGGTGGTGGAGATCTTTCTCTGCATCTTTTCCCACTTCTATGTGGGGGTCTATGTTTCTCGACAGCTTTTCTCCACCTGGCTCGGTCAAACACATCGTCCTCTGACAATGGCTTGTCTCTCAGATCTTCTTTTACAACGCCCATCCCCTTATGCTTCGGTCTTCCTCTCGCTCTCCCACCAGGCACCTCTATGACATACAATATCGTTACTATTTACCCAATTTCAGGAGAAATTCCTGCCATTCAATCTCTTATAGTTTTGGTTCAGTCAACCAACCAGTTCGAAAAGGTATTGATGTGAAGTTCATGAAATCTCTGAATGTTTTCCACAGGAGCTTCTTATGCCAGAGCGAAATTAGTGCGGGTAAAGTTGAGGTGATTATTGAACGCTGATGTTGATATAATTTAAGGGGCTCCCTGCGCTGGAGGTGACAGGACTAGAAGAAAGCAGGTGTAGGAAAATAGGAAAAGGAATTAAGCAATGATGTTGAATGAAAAAGATGAATTATTTCTAGTTATTCTTGATGACCTGTATATTCAGACTCTGACGCTTTAAAAATTCTGTTGAATTTTAACGCTTTTTTTTTCGCGGGCGCAGTGAACCACTGATCAGATTATTTACTGAAAATGGTGACACTCAAAAAAAAAAATTTAGAATAACTCAGAATTTAACTTTGAATATCGAAGAAATACGCCAGCAATTTCCCTCCAAGACTGGAGCTACTGTAGTAGGAATAACATTTTATATTTTAATGCTTCCGGTGGAAATTGAAAGATTCGAAAAGATTATTTAGGGAATGTATATTTTCAAGTTGACTATTCGTAGTCTGGAGAATAATAAACAATAAGAAAAGGATGAACGTATAATACCTTACATCCTTACCTTTGTAACAATTACTTTTAGGTAACGGTTTGCCTCTCATTATGTTTGCTCCCTCGTGTTTAGCATATAAGCTTTTTTTCTCTCTTTAACGAAGCCTTGGGTGGTTCATAACGACTGCATAGAAGGCCACGATCGACTGAAATTGGCGGAAAAATAAATTATTTAACAATTCTACTTCTGTTGCCAGTCAAGGTTTAAAAAAGCGGAATTCTCTCTTTTTTTCCATTCATTTACAAAGCAATAACATTTCATCTGGTGTGGACTACTTGGCACGACTATTAGAAGCTACAAACTCGACGAAGTATTTGCTGAAATATACGTACGAATTCTTGAGGCTCTCGTAACCCTAGCCAACGGACAAACTCAGGTTCAAGTAAGAATTCAGTTTACCACTCACTGAATACTCGAACTTCTCAGACTGATTTGAGCACAGGTCATTACCCAAAATACTAATGGCTTTATCAGATGATCAGCTAATTAGACCTGAAGTTCTAAGATATTGGGATTTAAAGTCGTCTGATGAACTTCAGATTATCACCTGGGCATGAAAAAAAGAAAGAGAAAAAAGAAAAAAATGCTTTTCAAAAGGTTTAACTGCTGATAGTCAGTGCTTTTGGAGCATATTGAAAGGTTTCCCGACTCTCATTAGACGTAATGTCAGCACCTTTCCCATGAAAAAGTTATACGTTTATTGCTCACGCAGATGCATATGAATTAGGTTTTGTCCTTGAGAAACTACTTAACAGTGGAGTTGGTATTACTGAAGATAAGTTTTGTCTGATCTGCTACTTAGCCGGGACCAAAGGGTCATGATCTCTTATGGATAACAACCCCCTTCCCTTTCCCATTCTTATCAACTAGTTGATTAGTTTGGAATTGAAATCCGGTACCCTAATCCATGGAAGATTAAACTCTTCTTGAAAATCCCCAGATGAAATACAGATTGTCCACCCACCATTCCTCACTTTTGACGTACATGGTAGTAACTTAACGTAAAGTCTTCGAACTTAATAATATTAACTATTAAAGTTGGCTGAAAAGTCAAATGTATTACCTTGGGCAAGAGGAGGGTAGTGGGATTCAATCTCACTGAAGTCTAAAAGTAAGAGGAACTAATAATGCTTCCTTTTACCTTCGCCAATACAACGTACAGCTTATGAGTGGGCCTCCCTAAGGTTTACTGAGGAGCATAGTTGCAGAGGTTTACATTCAGAAATAGCCAAATATTTTTTTGTCCACGCGAGTGTGTGTGTTGTTGCGTACCCTTGTATGAACTCACACGCACACATTCACAGCTTGAAGAACTGGGTGGATCCTTCAAAGTGTCGCTAATAGTAGAGCAAACATGTGACGCCGAATTCTTGTCCTTGCTGTCGTTTCTGTAGCAGTTGTTGCGTTATTGGCCTTGTTTGTTCCTTGGCATATGGCCCCAAAGAGCGACTCCCCCTCCTTTTACATTAATGAATTTGCTTTGTTTCTTGGCACTGTGTTTCACGGATACTCTTTCCTTGTTTGGCTATTTACTTCTTTCTTTTTCACTAATTGTGCCTCGTTTCGTTTTTATTCAGTTATTCTTCCCTTCATCTTCTGCTTTTAGGTGAAGATTCGATCTCGGGCAACGTTCTAGGATTAGAATAGCTTGGACTGAGCGTACCTTTTGAATTACGTAATCCGAACAGCTTGGCTTCCTAAACCTCGCTCGAGACACTAAAAGAATTATTTGTTTTTCGGAGAACATGCGGTAACCTCCTTTATATATATATATTATATATATATATATATAATTATATATATATAATATAATATATTAATTATATTTATTAAAGATATACATTTCTTTAGTTCGTTACCAGGCATTCAATTGTGATGCATTGGTTTAATCGATTTCTAAAAATTTAACATTATATTATTTATGTATATGTATACACATACATACACACGAACACACACACACACACACACACACGCACATATATATATATATATATATATATATATATATATATATATATATATATATATATATATATATAAAGGCATATATCTCTTAGACATTATCCATTAGTATTTTCTTAAGGGAAAAATAAGCCATATAATAGACACAAACTAATACATCAAGAAAATAATCTCCATGAACATCGCCATTGAATTTAACTAACATTGTGTATATATATTTGTCTGTTATGTGTATGTATATTATAATAAATATATATATAGATATATATATATATATATATATATATATATATATATATATATATATATATATATACGTATATATATATAATATATATATATATATATATATATATATATATATATATATATATATATATATATATGAAAGAAAGAGAGGTTGCTATGGTTTTTTCCGAACAGACTGAAATAAAATATTTTGCTCAAGGTTAGTGGCTCATTGTCGTAAGAATAAAACTAGGCCATAAAAGATTTCGGTCCGCGCAAGAAAGGTGGAGTGCTTAATGTGAAGATGAATTCATTTTACTAAAATGCTTTTATTTTCTTAACCATTCTTGGAGTATGAGAACCAAAGCTTTTTTTCAAGTATTCCGTTTGTGTGTGTGTTTTTTTATACTGCATAATAATAAATAAGAAACTCGCTATTGAATTATTAAACACTGTTCGTGTAGTTTTCCTTATCATTTCCCTGAGATATATTTAGGTAAAAGAATCCAGAGAGAGGTTACTTAACCACTAAGAATCCACTTGAAAAAAAAGTTAATCGTCAGTTGCCTTGGAAATAGAAAGCTATTTCTTTGGAAAATCGTAATTAGTCTTGACGGCTCAAGGTAGAGCTTACACAGCATCTAGCATTCTCTCTCTCTCTCTCTCTCTCTCTCTCTCTCTCTCTCTCTCTCTCTCTATCAATGTACTTTAGGTATTGGAAGTGTTGTTTGTAATACGTACATGCCAAGTGTACCTTGTTAGTTCAGAAAAAAAAAACGATTGATATACATAAAAGTATATATATATATATATATATATATATATATATATATATATAGATAGATAGATAGATAGATAGATAGATAGATAGATAGATAGATAGATAGATAGATAGATAGAGATAGAGATATGTACATATGAATATTATATATATATATATATATATATTATAGATATATATATATATATATATATATATATATATATCATGTATATAAAATGTATACACCATATGTATAATGATAAAAAAAAAAAAATATTATTTATATTATATATATATATGTGATATATAATATATAATATATATATGAATATATATATATATGTATAGTATATATATATATATATAATATGTATACACTATATGTATATATGATATATATATATTTAATATATTATATATAATATATATATATATATATATATATATATATATATATACACACACATATATGAAGGCTAGAAATGCTGTACGATACGACTTTATTTTCTGTATTCGTATCTATCGTTAACACCGTATCATCATGTACCGTTTCCCTCGATTTTCTTTTTCTTCCCGTACAGTAGCGTAAAATGATCTTACCTTGATTCTGTACCTTTTCCATACATTCAAAGAAAAAATTTTTAAAACTCATTTTCCAAAAAGTTTTTTAAACAGATATAAGTACGTCATTTGTTATGGCTATCATTTGTTATGACTGCTGTCATTAATGATAAAAATTATTTTTCGTTATAGACCAGACTTCCACATAGAGAATTCGATTTCTTAAGTTTGTCAGTGTACGCCAATTCTACCCGACACAAATCAGCCTTATCAAAGATTTTGACTTTAACTTTTCGGCAGTAAAGAAATCCTTCAGCCTTCCAGAATAATACAGACCTTTAATTCTTAAATAACATGCAATGAATGTTAACTTGGACTTAAAGGGCACCGGGAGTGTCACTATTCATCTTAGCGTTTCGAAAAATAAGGATTAGCACTAATATCTGTATTTTTCAATTATTTTTTAGACGTCGCCCTTTCCCACCCTTCTCACCACCCCCTTCCTATCGGGGGCTGAACTTGGATGTAAAGGGTATCGGGAGTGTCATATTCATCTCAGTGACCTTGAAAATTATGATGAAGACTCCAATATCTGTTGTTTTCGGCTATTTTTTCATGTCGCGCACTTCCCACCCCCTTCGCAACCCCCACCGAACCCCAACCCCATTATGGCTGAACTTGGACTTGAAGGGCATCGGGGGTGTCACTATTCATCTCAGCGACCTCGAAAACTGGATTAGACTCCAATAACTGTCGTTTTCGGATATTTACGTCACTCCTTCCCACCCCTTCTCGCCACCGTCCCCACCCTCGCCTCCCGTCCTATTGGGGCTGAACTTGGACTTAAGGGTATTGGAATGTCACTATTCATCTTTGCGGCAGGCGGGGTCCTCTGCCCTTTTTGACAGGTGGGGTCCTCTGTCCTTTGCGGGTGGCGGAGTCCCCTGCCTTTTGAGTCTGTTGGGGTCCTCTGCCCTTCGGGCGGGCAGAGTCATCTCCCCTTTGCGGCAGGCGGGGTCCTCTGCCCTTGGGGCAGGCGAAGTCCTCTGCCCTTGGGGCAGGCGGAGTCCTCTTCCTTCTGCGGCAGGCGGGGTCTTCTGCTCTTTGTGGCAAGCAGGTCCTCTGCCCTTTGCAGCAGGTGGGGCGATCTGCCGTTTGAGGCTGTCTAGGAACTGTGCTTAAGGCAGTCTGGGTTCTGCCTTTGAGGCGCCGGGAATTTGCCCTTTGAGGCAGTCTGGTCCTGCCTGGGTTCTGCTCTGAAGACAGTCTTGTTCTGCCACAAAAGCTTACCACAAAATATAATGATGCACTGAGTGACAGAGTAAGGGGTATAAGTGACTAATTTCCTTCGGAGCATCCAATAAACTTTTCATTTATAGGGGTAATCCAAAATTGTATTAATGTTTGCCTAATATATATCCTCTTCTTTGCCATCACGCGTCTGAAACATTTCAGTTACAAACGTCTAATAATTACAGCAAATTTTACAATGCCTAATATATATTAATCCACTTTTAGTACCTGAAAAATATGGTGCCATACGTTAACAAAAGAACCAGTACCGTGCTTCAACAATTATGAGCCATGTCTTACGAAATTCCGTACCATTATACTTATATATATATATATATATATATATATATATATATATATATATATATATATATAGATTTGTATGACTGAAATATTTATTGTAACTTTATGAACATGTGTAATATGAATTAATCTTATTCATGAAATGAAACTGTATCACACACGCAAGAGTATTTTACTTTGTTATGATACAGTATTATTTTATCACAAGATTTCATTACCCGCTGTAATTTTTGTGCCAAGTATCACGTATCGCTAATACAAAATAGAGCTTAACAACACTACGATCAACCTGATTACATAGAAATTCAGACATGCATATACATAAACAAATAATCATTCATACAAACGCACACACACACACACACACACACACACACACACACACACACACATATATATATATATATATATATATATATATATATATATATGTTATGTATGTATGTATGCGTGTGTGTGTGTGATGCGTTTGTATGAATGATTATTTGTTTATGTATATGCATGTCTGAATTTCTATGTAATCAGGTTGATCGTAGTGTTGTTAAGCTCTATTTTGTATTAGCGATACGTGATACTTGGCACAAAAATTACAGCGGGTAATGAAATCTTGTGATTACATAATACGGTATCATAAAAAAGTAAAATACTCTTGCGTGTGTGATACAGTTTCATTTCATGAATAATATTAATTCATATTACACATGTTCATAAAGTTACAATAAATATTTCAGTATACAAATACGTTTTAAGTACTTTATGACCATTAATAAAGAAAATGAAAAGAACGAAAATATACAAATAGAGAATGAAGCTCCATATTGAAAGAATATTCATACTTGGCATTTACTGCCAAAGAGAATAATTAAACAACGCTTAATGGAATTTAACTCTACCAACCTCGCAACATGGAATCTAGTAAATTAGGAAAAACATGATAAATAGAGTATGCCATTTGTCATGGATAAAAAAAAATCTCTTGTGATAAAATGTAAAGCGAGATTTGATCAGTAATCTGGTTAACGCTCATTCCTGATCTTTACTCAGTGCAACATTGCACGATTGGATGAGGTAATCGGGAAATAATGCATTAGATGTATCACGAAAACCTGATATCCTGAAAAGGTTGTGCAGTCATGAATACGTGCACTCGTTCATGCGAGGAGTATGCACGTGTTGTACATCCTTTATACATATATGCATACATATGCTTATAGTTTCAAGAATCCTACCAAATTCACCTATTATTTGATATATATGTATATATATATATACTATATATATATATAGTATATATATATATATATATATGTATGTATATATATATATATATATATATATATGATATATATAATATATATATATATATATAGGATATATATAGGTATATATATATATATATATATATATATATATATATATATATATATATATATATATATATATACATATATATATGTATGTGACTGGTAAAAATGTTCTGTAACAACAGAATTCCATCTAATAAAAGGAGCCCATAAAAACACCAAACTCTATAGTGTGTTTTATGGGCTCCTTTTATTAGATATATGTATGTATGAATATATATATATATATATATATTTTATATATATATATAATTATATTATATACTCCTATATGTGTCAAGCTTGTTTATATGTAAAACACGTGTTTACTCTCGTATGAATGAATGCATGTATTCGTGACTGAAAAAACTTTTCAGGATTTCTTAATCTCTCGAATGCATTACTTCTCAAAATATTTATATATATGTATATTATGTACCATTTATGCATTGATATGTCTGTGTATGTATGTATGTATGTAAGTTTGTATCTATATAAATATCATATATATATATATATATATAACATATATATATATATATATATATATTCATCAATTATACACCTGGCGTTTTTATACTCGCAGATATTAAGCAACAAATGTCACTAATTATCGAATTCACAAAAGCCCATGGGACATTATAACTGATATGTGCACCTGCCCAGTCAAGATTCAAAACACTGCCTTTAGTGTAGATCCAGTAATAGGTATTCGGTCAGTCGATTCGAAAATCAGTTACAGTTCTCATTGGTTGTACGTTATTCCCGAGTAAGTTAACCTGACTTTAGGTAATATATGTGGCTTATTTTCATAAATGTAATTGTATTTTTTTAGTGTATGCAGCCCTTTTCCCCAAACATGACATGGTTTCACAATAGTGTGCACAGCGGTCATTCCCACATCCATTCTTGTAACTGCCGAATCCTGGATGAAAACGCTGTTCAGAATAATTTAACATTCATGATCACTTCATACGATTGTACCAAAGGCTCATCAGTAGCAAATTGATCCCTCATCACGTTTCCTGGATATTAAGGCCCTCACTTTCTTATACCTTTGTCATACAATCTAACCAGAACTTTCTAGATTTCCCTCTTCCCTACATTCCTAACATTTCCAAATGATACATTTATCACCGGTATATCGTCCTCTGTTTTGTCTACGTATTCGCAGCAAATAAACCTCTGCTCCATCTATTCGTCCCTTCGCTTACTTTTCAACTACTTGTCTCCACTTTTTTTACCCTTTCAGTTCTTTTTCATGTTGCAGATCCTAGAAAAAAATAAACAATAAACCATGTCTGATGTTGTAAGGAATATGATAGGAGAGGGAGGTTTGGTGGAGGATGATGCCTTTGATAGAAGGCAGTGGAGAAGGCGCATCAGGCCCCCTTAATGTAGGGATAACCGTGGGAAAGAAGAAATTTTAAATGTCAGTGGCATTGAAAAATTTTGGGTGTAAACGTTCAAGCGGGGAGCCAATTCATTCCTGCTTTCCCTTGACGTCTCCTAAATTCAGGTACTATATCGATTTTATTTTCCATTCCTTAATATTCATTTCTTCTATCACCTTCTCTTGCAACTTAGCTCTTTCTGCAGGATGATTTCCTTCTGGGTCCCACTTGTGTTTATAGTCTGTAGACATTGTCCAAAAGGATTTTCAGTTGAAGATTAAAAGAAACTTAACTATTCTCTCTCCTCTCTCTCTCTCTCTCTCTCTTCTCTTATATATATATATATATATATATATATATGATATATATGTATATATGTATATATATATATGTATATTATATTATATATTATATATATATATTATATATATAATATATATTATTATATATTATTATATATATCATCAAGTTTAGCGGCAATAGTTTGGAGGCAGGATGTCAAAGGGTGTTATCTCGTTCAATGAATCAATTTCTGAGATAGAACTGGTACTATAGCAGTAGATGTTCTGCTGTTGGTATTCTGTACCCACATACGCACTGTATGTATGTATGTGTATATATATGCATGTATATATTATATATATATATATATATGTATATATATATATTATATATATATATATAATATATATATAGTGTGTGTGTGTGGGTACAGAATTCCAACAGAAGAACATCTGCTGCTATAGTACAAGTTCTATCTAAAACAAATTAACTCATTGAACGAGATACCACCTTTTGAAACCCTGCCTCAAACTATTGCCGCTAAACTTTAAGATACTGATGTTCCTAATTGTGGAACATTACCTTACAGAATTATTGCGACTTGACTTTGCAATAGGATAGGTAAATATTATTGACGATTTTATGGAAAAGAGCTCGTGTGATACTGCTTAAACATGTCGTTACCTAAGACAACTCGCGCTTAGAAGATACATTATTTTCATTGTCTTAACTAACGTGTCTTCCCAATTTGCTGAACCTTTTCATATCTACTTAAACACTCGGTCAGCAGAAACAAGCACACGAACCGACTTCACTGATCAAAAGATTTTGTTGTGCTTCAGGAACTTACGAAATTATTTATCTGGTATTTGGAATCTTCACTTTATTACTGTTACTCTAACTTTGCTCTGTTATTCTATCCTGTGCTTAGTTTCTTCACTTCCCTCCTTGTTACAAGAAGTATTTCTGGTTGGCGTCCCTTCCAAAAAATACGGCTACAAGATATTTCAACATTCGTTTCCGTCAAGCCGATCCTACTCCTGACCTCCGACGGACATTCCGTTTTATCAAGAAATGCGCCGCTTTCAACCTTGTTTCCTTTTCCCAAGATGTGCGGGATGATATTTCGAATATCTATTTTCATTGCTACTAATATTTGTGTTAGTTATCCTCTTCAGCAAGTAATCTGTGAGGCTAAAATCGCTATATGGACAAGATCAAAACAAATTGTAAAAATCAGTTGGGTCTCGCCTTTTACGTTGCAGAAAAGTTTATCAACGATAAGGTGCAATTAAGTCTCCTAGTCAAAAAATGTATTATACTCCATTAATGAGATGCAATTAACAGACACTATTTCCTCTGTGAACGTAACTTACTTGATGGTTTAGATGCATGTCTGATATCTCGTGATAGATTTTAGTAATGCAACATTTAGAAATGAACTTTGAAGTAAATGTTAAGTGTTATTAAATAACAAAATACGCCTAGTTCTTCATTGGATATATGTGAATTTGTTTTGCATGAAGTTGGAAACAAGTCAACGGCCGTAAGTGGAGAAAAATGCTGAGTAATCTATTGGGCTGTGGTTAGCACTTAGAGTAAGTCGTTGACCCATATTCAACTTGTTTGTTATTTCCGTGAGATATGTTCGAGTTCGTAACTAAGTTTTCTGCATTATAGACGCCCTTTTACAATAATCATTCTAATACAGATTAATTGCGCACTCATTGAACGGCAAACCTTATCACTACCTGTGAATAAGTAGTTATGTGCAAGCCCACATTTGAATTATCAAATATTCTGGATACGTGCATTTACGTACCGAAGATCTCTCTCTCTCTCTCTCTCTCTCTCTCTTCTCTCTCTCTCTCTCTCTGGTGTGTGGGATTAAGTTTCTCAATTATCTCAAGACCCATTTATTTGATATCAGTGAAGTCACTCATAACTTCCTGCGGGTGTTACGTATCCTTATTCCTTTAAGAAGTGAAAATAGTATTGTTAGCTGAGTTTTCTGTTTTATTTTACATAGCAACCCAACTTCCAACTTTTATAGCGTCAACATGGACGTCATAGTGACATGGGATAGGTTTTCTGTTTTCCTGTATCAATCTGTCTCTTTCATACCATTTTTTATGCGAAACTACCGTTGAGCTTCAGGTCACTTGCGGAAGCAGTCATTGGTTGCGTGAGGTGGTGACTGTTGCATAGTTTCTTTATAGCCTTGACCTTTTAATAGTAATTGATTTTACAGGCAAACACTGTTCCCATAACCCGTTCCACTATACTGACCGACCGAGTATGGAGCCAGAACGATGCGATTGTCTGGTAACACTGCTTCAGAAGCGAGAGAAAATATATACAGCTGGAAGTGCCCGACGGGCATGACCGCTAGTGTGGATAGGCCTTCAGGAAGGATAGGATTATTTCTAAAGAGTAACAGAATAAATATGCAATCAATATATCTTGGTTTCTAATTGTTATTACCTAGTAAAATTCGCAGTATTTATGTATCTGTGTTCGCACGAATGACTAAAATAGCGAATGAAAAGTAATCTTAAACAGAAAAGTTAGAAGACCAAGCGATAACAACCTTATCCTCGTATCCAAGCACCTTGCGTTTTAGGCTCCAGGGACACCCTCGTTGCTTTAGGTCTTAGTAAGTAGGTGGTGGGACTAGATATCATTACGCGTTTGGGCTCTTTAAGTAAGCATGAAATATATTAACGTTCTTGGTATGATCTTTTTCTCGTGATATTTGTTTGTTTTATATTTTTATGCTGGGGAAGTGTGTATTTTTCTGTGTAGTAGGTAGACACAAAATTGCTCGCTTAATTTACATTTTACACAAACAAGTCAGTATTAAAACACGTACAGTAATTTCTATGTTTGTTTATTCGTGCGCACAAGCACACACACATGTATATCAGGACTTCAGTGATGTTATGCTCTCGGCCAACAAGTGAGGTCAAAGAAGAATTTTTTCGTTGTTAATAATTTCGTCCTTCCGTGGGTTCGAACCAGCGCCCAGCGGGCAAAGGAGAAATCAGGACTTCTGTGACGTTAGCGACTCGGCCGAGTCGATAACATCACTGAAGTCCCAATTTCTCATCTGTTCGCTGGGCGCTGGTTCGAACCCACGGAAGGACGAAAAACATTTATTATCAACTAAAAAAATTCCCTTCGGTCAACATATATGTGAAAATATATTAATTCCGAGGTAGAGCGAATTGGATATTAAAGGACATTTGTAGTTTAATGCATGTATATGAATCACGGTGATGTGATAAAAATTCATATATATATATATATATTATATATATATATATATATATATATATATATATATATATATGTGTGTGTGTGTGTGTGTGTGTGTGTGTGTGTGTGTGTGTGTATAATCCTAGTGACAGAGAAAAAGAAGGTAAAAATAAAACAAAGGTGTACAGCTGAACAAGACCTTAATAGAACATAAAGGATGCTCTGTGGGAGAAGCAAAGATGAGAGAAAGGTTAACGAACAAGGGTGTCTAAGAATGATAGATGCACGAGAGATGTCTGAAGTGAATGCAAGCCTAGGTCGATGGAGTGAGTATTTGGAATGCAGAAGATAAAAGAGACGTAGAGCTATGATTCAGTAGGGCAAAGTGTTAAAGCGAAATTGAAAATGCACGTGAAGTGACTTTAGTGAACCCAAAGAGGACAGTTAAGAGGCTGAAGAATGAAAAGACCCCAGGAGTTAATTGGTAAAAAGTGAGATGCTGACAAGGGCGTGTCTGGATGAAGGAAATCTTCCAATGAAGTGAATTGTTCTGCTGTATAATGTAAAGGTGACACGAGGCAATGTAAGACTTGTAGGGACATAGAATTACCTGGTATACAAGGCAATGTGTATGGTTGAACTTTAAGTAAAATAGTTGACAGAAGGATTGATAAGGCAAGAATGTTGTAGATTTACACGAGGAAGAGTGTGTACAGATTAAGATGTTATGGCTCTGTTATACGCAAATATGAAAGTAAAGGAAAAAAGTTGTTTGTTGTATACATGAACCTAAAAACCTCTTATCACAGAATTAATAGAGGAAAGAATAACTAGGCAGGAGAGTGACATGTTTCGTATACAAGTGGGCCTGAGACAAGGGTGTTTTGTGTGTCTGCAGTTGTTCAATATTTTTATTGATGGAATGGCGTGAGAGGAAAGCGATTGAACTGTAGATGTAATTGCAAAGTTGTGAAATAAGAAAATGATTGTCAGTGGATTGTGGAACGGTTGTTGTTTGTAGTTAATAGTGCTGGCTGCGGATTGTAAAGGGAAACGGCAGAAACTAGCAAAGCGGTTTGAGAGTATTTGCCAGAGAAAAGGTTGATAGTATATGTGAGAAAGAGTAAGGTTACTTGGGTAAATAGAAAGCAGGAAGATAGAACAATCCATTTTAATATGGATGATAGAAGATTGGAAGCAGCTGATTCTTCAAAAATTTGGGAATAAATTAGGTGGATGATGGTAGGATGATTGAAGCAAGGAAGCAAGTGGGTATTTTCAGAAGATTGAGAAAGATGAATTGCCTGTGGAAGAACAGATAAGGAGTGTGGCTGTTGAAAGTGAATGAAAGTAGAAAGGCTGAAGATATTACGATGAATTGCTTGCATAGCGTATATGGGATAATTACAATTGATAAAATGAGGGATGTAAAACACTTATAAATGGTTGAGAGGTTAGTGTAGGTGAAAGGATGAATATGACTATTTTACGAAGATGATTTAGGCTTGTGGAAAGAATTGACGATGAAAGGTTCTTGAAATATGTATAATTCAAAGTGTCCAGGGAAGACATGGAGAGGTTTATTTGTTGTGAAAGATGTAGTGGGGAAGGAGAGCATTGATACTCTCAGAAGTGTGGGAATATGTGCATGCTATGGGTTGAATAACACTTTGCGTGCCGGAGAATTTGACACGTTGCTGATGAGTCTTCTATATAGTTGTACGAAGAGGCGAATATTGCGGAAACTTTACAGTACCGGGGATTCAGCAGCTAGATTATGATTGTGGCAGTGACCGTTTGTCTGTCTTTTCCCTGGAGCCACCTCTGATAGGGATGATGGATTGTTGTTTTAAAATACACAAACACAACCATTATATACGAGCGCCTCAGCGGCGTGGTTGGTATGGTATTAGCGTCCCACCTCGGTGGTCGCGGGTTCGATTCTCGGCCAGTCCATTAAGGAGTAAGAGATGTGTATTTCTGGTGATAGAAGTTTGCTCTTGACGTGGTTCGGAAGTCACGTAAAGCCGTTGGTCCGTTGCTGAATAAACCACTGGTTCCATGCAACGTAAAAGCACCATACAAACAAACAAACAAACCAACCCATTATATATAAATCACACACACACACACACACACACACATATATATATATTATATTATAATACATATATATATATATATATATATATATATATTTATTTATATACGTATATATTTATATATATAGATATAGATATAGATATAATCCCAAAGCATAATTACTGCCTTGCAGAAGAGTAACAATATATAATCTAAGGTTATTATCGTATCAGGACGCAAAGGCGACCATTAAAAGATTAGCGCAAATTAAGCCCAAGGAAACCGAATGCCCTTTCCCTTCCAACTCTCATTACTTTGATATGCATCTCTCAAGAATGACCTGTTCATTTGTATGCAGGCATAGAAACCTTGCCACGTACCCTGAGCTCTCCTGCATTCAAAGGAACTGCAACTGTCAAAAGTATAATCACATATATATAAAAGATTAACTGCCAACTCTTTATTCTAGTGGGAGAGTTGCCACTTTGCTTTGATCTCAGAGTTACCTGCAACATAATATGTATTAGAAAAAGAGGTTAACCGCCAACTCCCTCCTCTTGCAAGGGAAGTTGCCACATTTGACTTAATTGGTTTCAGCTTGGAGGAAATCTAAAAGCGGTTGGCCCTGGAATTCAGATGATTGTAGTAAATTGTTCATCTAGTAAAAACTAGCTCAAGATGAGCTTATCCCCGTTGTGTTTATTTCCTTTTTATTTTTGGTTTATTTTTTTACTTTTGTATTGGCGCAGAATTGTTTTCCCAAGGATTTACTTCCGCATTCAAAATATTTCGCTATCGCTATCTGTTTGCTTATTTTTACTTAGAAATGGCAATTCGCTCAGGTTTGAGACTTCTCTATTTTAAATATAATTAGGAATTTCACATATCCGGCAGATGGAAAGCGCCTGACATTTTTGCAGAGGTCAAATCGAGATATGCTTTCAAAATATCTGAATGGAATCAATGAAATAGCTTTTCCTGGACTGGAATGTTTTCTTAATTTTATTTTTTTTTTTCATATTATATAATTGATTTTCTCTAGGAAGGGGACGCGCTGCCTTAACATATATGGTACAATGGAGTTTTTTCCTTATCATGCTCCTCTTTGATTCTGTCGAAGTTATTCGGCAACAAAACCTTGGGAAAAAAAAACTAATTCAGCTGTCAAGGGAGATAGCATTGGTGTGATAGACAGGAACATGACTGTGCTATTATATAGTAGATTTTGATAGTTTCCCTGTAGGGGGTTAGTGCAATGTAGGCTTTACTTTAGGTTCTTTGCAGCGTCCCTTCGCCCCTTTGCTGCAACCCCTTTCATTCCCTTTACTGTACCTCTGTTCATATTCTCTTTCTGCCATCTTACTTTCTACCCTCTACTAACAGCGTTCTAGAGTGCAACTGCAAGCTCTCCTCATATTACACCTTTCAGACCTTTTTACTCTCCATTTCCCTTTCAGCGCTGAATGACCTTATCGGTACCATCGCTTGGCCTTTGGTCTAAATTTGGCATTCCATCCATTCCATGATTTTGGTAGTCAATATGATAATCGTGGAAAGGCCGCCATATTGATATTCAAGATCCTAGCTTTTAAAATTCTTTTAAGATTAAAAAAACAAACTATAATGATTATTAGATTGTTATGCATTTTATTCAACATTAAAAGTTTGCTGATTGTTATAATTTGCTTTTGTAATAGGTTAATAAATGTATATACTGTTTTACGTTTAAAAGTTGTTATCTCGTGTTCAGATTAGGGTACATATTTCTGATGTCTAGTTTCTAACGAGGTGGGTCTGCCCCACGGGCATGTTGATGTCAAATACCCACTCCTTCAGTTCCCCATTTCTCGCCTGTCCTTCAATATTTGCTTTAAACGGAAACCCTGAATGAAAGCCTTGATTAATGCCAAAGAATTAGACAATAAAGATCGAGTCTAGCTTCTTCTATCTTTGCATTCTGGAAAATATTTTGGCTTCCTGGGGACTACTTGTTGCCTCTTAAGAACATGTTCATAGGATCTGTTGCATTCATCGGCTTTTTTTTTTATTTTCTTCTCGGCTTTTGGGTTCAATTTCCTCTTGTCATTTCAAAGTTATGAGGTATTGTTATAAAGATTAAGGAATGTGTGGTCAGTATAGTGTTGGCGTCCCACCTTGGTGGCCGCGAGTTAGATTCTTTGGCATTCCATTGAGGTGTGAGAGATGTGTATTTCTGGTGATAGAAGTTTACTCTCGACTGGTTCGGAAGTCACGTAAAGCCGTTGGTCCCGTTGCTGAATAACCACTGGTTCCATGCAACGTATAAACTCCATACAAACAAACAAACAAACAAAATATGAAGGAATATAGACGCTTGAAGAGGAATGAATAATTATTCATCACACCCGATGGAGACGAAAACTACAATTTTGAAGCATCTGCATTCTTAACTTCACTTACGATATGTTATTCGTAAAAGTCTGTGATTCCTTCTTTATCGGCTTCACCGGCTGTGGATTGGATGGAGTAATTTCCTTGATTGAATGCAGAGGCTGCAAAATTGTAGATTTCACCTCCATCGGATGTGATGAATTCATTCTTAACCTCAATCGTCAAGTCCTCAGACGCTTTTCTTGTCGGATATTTATATATTTGTGGCCTCGTTTTTCTACTTTATCTTGCTTTTGGGTTAATCGTTCTGGGTTTCATTATCTTTGCATAAAGCTGATTGATCGCCTGAGAGCAATCATATTTAATTTGCATGTCAGTCTTTCCAATTAACCAAAAGTTGGTCAAAGCACGTAATTTGATATATACGTTACAGTGTATATTTATATATATATATATATATATATATATATATATATATATATATATATATATATATATATATATATGTGTGTGTGTGTGTGTGTGTGTGTGTGTGTGTGTGTAGTGATGAGGATTCGGCATTTAATTTGATGAATCAGCGAGGTACATAATTAGAGGTCAGGGGTCAACTTATGATTCACTCTTAATAGCTTATGAATAAATGTGATAAATAGGCTACTTCATATTTGGCACGCAAACTCCCGTAATGAAGCTGATGTGCGTATTGAAGTCGAGGTCAAGGTGACAGTTATAGTGTCAAAGGTCAGATAACGATTTGCCACCGATAAAATATTGTACTCCACAAACACGTGTTGTTTGTGGTGATACTCTCTCTCTCTCTCTCTCTCTCTCTCTCTCTCTCTGGGCACGTTCATATGAGACCCAAGCTTTAATGGACGGAAGAAAATCTGTGCAGGTATGTACGATAAATAGAGTTCACTTTTAAGAAATTAAACATTACAAAAATGTAAATCTGCTTCAGAATCGCTTTGACATCAAGTACTGTACAAAAAAGGTAGAAGAGATTAATAAATATGACTGATGATACTCGCCTCGTAGATTAGAGATAATTTCATCAAGCAGCCAACGATTTCAGGCTTGCACACATGCATACGTAACATTGGCAGAGGGAAAGAGAGAAATGGCGGGGAATTGTTCCAGGAGAGATAGTGAACAACCACGCCCGGAGATGCTTCATCATTCGCTCGGCGATGTTAAATGTCAGAAGCCGGCCTTGTGCAATTCTCTCTCTCTTTCTCTCTCTCTCTCTCCCTCTCTCTCTCTCTCTCTCTCTCTCTCTCTGAAACAGTTCCATCTCCACCGCCGTCAACAGTGTTATTATAGTAACACTGTCTTACCAAATTCTTTTTCTCGTCTTTGGTATCGCCCTTTAAAAAAAACCCCAAATCTGCTGGCTGTCTTTTCGCAGCAGTTCACCCCCCCCCCCCCCCCCCCCCCCCCCCCGTTTCTCTTCGCCTCTTCTTAACGTTTGCATCTTCTTCAAACCCTTCTCCGAGGCAGAAGAGGGGCCAGTTCCTGGCTCCCTGGAAGCTTCGTAGATAGAATCCTCTGGAAAAGTAGACGCTGGGGCACCTATTGCCTCGGTAGAGTTTGCTCTGGATGGCCCAGTGATAGTGCTGTTTTCAAGGTCGGGCGAGACAGGAGGGTAACCTTAGCGCTCGTTGTTGATACCCCGCTGAGAAGTAGTAATTTAGAGGCAACTTGAATATGATCGTTACGTTTCACCGTGCAGTCTTTAATTATTTACAGAGGTAAGTCAAGCGGTCTCTGCATGTTTACTATTATGGCAGATAATCCCGGGTTACAGCTGTGAGGAGAATCGGTAACTTATCAGTTATTCATGCGATAATTGTTTCTGCAACTAATACATAGTATTATTCAAAACTAATTTAATGTTAGTGTTCATGGACTTTTTACTTTAAATTTTCACGGTCAAGCATAATATAACTGGTAGATAAAAAGAATACTATTGCGATTCTTTACATTCTTACACCAGCGGAGCCTCTTAAGCAGCCACCTTAACACGCTCCAGTGCTTACTGGTAATTTTCTTTGATTAATGTACACGAGCGCGCGTGAACACACACACACACTATATATATGTATATATATATAATATATATATATATATATATATATAGATATATATATATATATCATATATATATATATATGTGTATATATTTACATATATGTATATATGTATATATAGTATATATATATGTATATATTGTATAGTGTGTGTCTGTGTATGTATCCATGTAGTAAATAAGTAGGTATATAGCTGGAGCCACAATAATGAAATAAAAGAAGAATATACCGGGAGCTACAGTGTGTTATTTCAACATATATTCTAGGTACAAGGAAAGCGCTGGGTAAACACTTTATTCATTTTACACTTCTGGCCTCCTCTGTATTTAATGTCCCATAGGAATATGTGTATATGTATATTATAGTGCACACACACACACACACACACACATATATGTATATATACAGCGTAATATCAATGTACAGTATGGATCACGTTGAAATTCAGCTGTAAATGGTCGTGATTTTTTTCATAGTTAAATTCTCTTTGAAATTTGATCTCTAAATGGCCTTGACCGCTCTGCACATTTACCTCTTTCGTGGATTACGCATAACAAATATGCAGTCTGTACCACGTAGAGTTTAGAAGTTATGGCAACTGTTAGATTTCTATTTGACCTTTGACCCCTGGAATGTGACCTTGACATTGTTCTCACTGCACATCACCATCGTCATTGGGTTACGTGTGCGAAATACTTTTGTCTCTGCACTTATATAATTCAAATGTGGCAGAACTTAGTATGATATGACTTTTGACCTGTAAGTATACCCTTGGCCTCATCACTGCCAAAGTTAAATATCTATTTGACCTATGACATCTAAGTATGACTTGGCCTGACCTCACAGTTGGTCACAGTTAACAGTTCCTCGGAAAAAGTTGCTTGCGTGGTGGTCTAGTAGATTGTCACTGGATAGGTACGGCCGTTTGTGAGGAGAGGGACACAAACACACATAAGCTGCTGATTTCCTCGAGGAGTATGTTTCGGAGTAAGGGATTGTTGTTTTAAGGAGTTGTTTTGGATTAGGGAAGTATTTTGGAGTAAGGGAGTTGTTTTGGAGTAGGGGAATTGTTTTGGGAGTAGGGGAGTTGTTTTGATAAGGGGAGTTTTTTGTAGGGAAGTTGTTTTGGAGTAAGGGGAGTTGTTTTGGAGTTAGGGAAGTTGTTTTGGAGTAAGGGGAGTTGTTTTGGAGTAAGGGGAGTTGTTTTGGAGTAAGGGGAGTTGGTTTTGTTAGTAAGTAGTCTTGGATAAGGGGAGTTAATTTTTGGAGTAAGAGTTGAAAAGACTAGTTTGGACGGAGAGAATAAACTATAGGAATTTGGAAATTCTCAAAAACTGGTACAACTCACGAGAATTGACCGAATTGAAGGAATCTGTGATGTCCTACGTGTATGCTTATTATTAGTGTTAGCAAACGATGAATAGGTAACTTCTGTGACTGAACCATTTTAATTAGTGTTGTTCTTATTGCCATTGATGAACCAATAAAAAGGGACTGGTGATGCGCATGCAAAAGCAAATGACATCTGCCTGATGGCAAACAAAAAGAAATCCTGCTTCGGATATCAAGAATGCAGGTGGTTCATGGTCATCCTCATTTTGTTTATCCACGTAAAAACAAACGAAGGCCAAATCAAAGGCCCTGACTAGAAAGGAAGAAAGGAAGTAGATCCAGTGTCTAGTTCTTAAAAAGGGGAAGGGAAGTTCTGGAACTAAAATATAATTACTATGTCTAGATGTTACAAACTAGGTAGATAAACCAAGTCAGAGGTTGTTGTTATGTTAGTTAAGTAAGTTAGCAATTTGTCTTTTTTTTTTATTACCAGGCATACTGAAACGCATTCCCGCATAGAACGTATACAGAATACCTTTCAAACGTCTCTCTCTCGTCTCTCTCTCCTCCCCGCCTCCCCTCCCCGCGAACCCCCCTCTCTCTCCCACTCCCGTCTGCCTCTCCCACCCCCCTCTTCCCCCTCAACCTTCACCCATCTCCCACCCCCCTTCCTCTCCTCCCCTCTTCATCCCTCTCTTCTCCTCCCTCCACATCCTCCCCTCTCCACTCCTCCTCTCCTCTCTCTCTCTGTACAAAAACACACACAGACATTATATCTCTATAATATATATATATATATATATATAATATATATATATATATATATATATATATATATATATATATATATACATGACTATTTTAATATTAAAGAATATTGAGCCCAAATACCGTTTACTATCGAATTTCCCAATCCCATATATTCTTGGGAATAACTTACACCGAAAGGAAATTATTAACTGATAATTGCTCCTGCAGTCATGGTTTAGAAACAACGATAAACTGCCAATTGTCAGATATGCCCGAGGTACAGTGCTTTCGGTATTAAACATTATTTGTACCTCAAGCTTTGTGAATATTGTATATATATATATATATATATATATATATATATATATATATATATATATATTATATATGTGTGTATTAATATATACACCCCACACGACACACAAACAACACAAAAAACGAAGAACAACCACACACAACACAACACACCAAACACACACATATATATTATATTATATATATATATATATATATATTTATATATAAAGTGTGTGTGTGTATGTACGTATGTATGTATGGTTATATAAATATGTATATATGTGTGGGCGACTCTGTGTATATGTATGTTATAATATGAGCAGGTAGTCGCTAACAACTGGCTCATATATTAGCAGTGGGAGACAAACCAATCATATGATGAGATGTAACTCATTGAAAAATCACCAACGTTTTTGAACCATAATTGTCCCACTTCCAAAGATAATTAAAGAAAAATTTGTACAATTTAGAGACTCCGACTAAACTAAAATTATTTCAGCTTACGATAAGAAAGTAGTACACTTTGGGCAACAAAGAACACTTATAGCAGGAAATAAGGATTGAAAAAGTGTTGAAAGATGGCTGTGCGAAATTTGTCCCAGTATTTCTAAATCATCATATTTTTTTTATGTGTACATTTATTGACAGGTTTTCATATATGTGAGATTTAAGGATTCGTTTGTTTAACAGCAGTTCTATTCCTGCTGTGAGCAACTAGATTCGCTGAACAGCACCACCATTATGCAGTAAATATGCCTCGCTGTCGAACTTCTCAGTTCCAGGAGTCCTTTATTCCTTATACCGTTGGACTGTGGAATAGTCTCCCTGAGGATGTCGTGCAACTGGAACTTCAAAACGTTTAAGCGAAGATGCAGTGCATACTAACCTAATGCTATTATCCTTGCATTTTAATGCATTTATATCTACTTAATGAATTGTATTTCCTTTTACCTTCTCTTATACTTCCTAACAAGCGCCATATTCTTTGGAAGCTTGAATTTCATGTCAGTTGCCCCTGTGAGCTTGTTTCATATGAATAGGGATCGTCTTCTGAATAATAATATGATCACAATGAGTATCTGTCCTCACCCTCTACAACTTCCGTGTGCAGCAGACATATGACCGTCGGGGCGATTCAAGTGTTTTTTTTTTTTTTAATTGACAAAGGAAGTCCATAACCAAAGGGTCTCTCGGCAAGAACTTCACTTTTCCTCGTCCTGGATCAAAGTGAGCCCATGGACAGCAGCTTCTCTGGACCACATATGGCTTTTAATTTTGGAATTAGTTCTGGTCCGGAAACGTTGAGAGATTTGAAATAACATGCACTTGTTTATACAGGATGTCTGTCATGTCTGTACTTCTACTAACACTGTTGTATATGTATGTGTATAATATATATATATATATACTATATATATATATATATATATATATATATATAATATATAGTATAAATATACATATTTATGTGTGTATGCATATGTATATACAGAGCATCAGCTTGGGTTAAGAAAAGGCTACAGTGTCTAGAGTTAGCAAGTTCTATCGTAAGCTTGTAGAAAACAGGAATACTTCATTCTTCTGGCCCCAGCCATTATAAATCAGATTCAGTCGTATGGCATATATTGTATGTACTACAAATATGAATATACATATGTATTATATATGTGTATATAAATTTCATATTTATATACCAAGAGATATATATATATATATATATATATATATATATATATATATATATATATATATATATATATATATATATATATATATATATATAGATATATATACGTAATATATGGACCACTGGATATGAGCATCCATATCGGTAGGCTTGGTTAATTTGTTTCCGTCTTCCCAAGCAAGATCACACGATCTTCCAGCACCTTTTCTGCTATTCCTGTGACGCAAAAAGGAAAAGGGAACAAAAAACTTTGACTTGGTTAATCTCGACAGCTGTTAATTAATTCCCAAGTATCCCCAGCATTGTTCTCTCGAAAAGCGAGTTTTTATCCCCCCTGGCCGAATCGTGACATGGAGGGTTCGAAAAACCCACATAGGGCACCAATCACCGTTTGTTAGTGGCAGTCATCGTGGCTGGCGACCTTTCCCAGGGCTGGAGGTAGATAGCAGCTGCCCTCCTGCCTGGCAAAACGGCTCTCATTAACTGACTTGCCTCCTTCGGCGTAGCTGCGCCGTCTTTTTTCACGGAAGTCCTCTGCCTTGCCCTGGTCATTTATTTCTTTAATATTATTATTATTATTATTATTAATTAATTATTATTATTAATTTTTTATTTATTATTTAATTATATTAAAAACAGTATTTTCGGGGTGTCATTTCAACCTATTTATGTGTCCATAGATAGTCAGGCGAACTTGACGACATATTTCGCAGGGAAACTAATAATAATAATAATAATAATAATAATAATAATAATAATAATAATAATAATAATAATGAAAATAAATGTCAAGTCTACTCTGGAAATAGACTTTATTTTCTGAGTCCACAAATGACCTTCAATTTTTGGGTTACGTATTATTACAGTAACAAATCCCCACAAATTCAGATAAAAGTGCAATTCTTATGCATTATTAGTGACGATGTCCTCAGTAGTGTGTTAAGATGTCAGAAGACTCGGTAATAAATCTGTTGTTGAAAATCAAGTTTCGAACTTAAATACAGTATATTCTGTTGCCAAGATTTCAGGTACAGCGCAGGCCATAAATAGCTTTATTACTCAAGAGACACATGTTAAACCAAAACTGCAAAACATTAGTCAGCCAAAGCGATGTCTTCGTTATAAACAAAACGAGTCAACCAGATTAAATCTAAATTTGCGATACATACGCACCCTCAACATCAACACAACACACACACACACACACAAGCCCGACTTTGTTCTCCGGGCGGGACATAATCAGTGAAGGTTCTGTTAATCCCCATTGTTCCTCTGTTGACCCAAAAATGAATTAGGCACCTGGTGGTTAATCGGTGGTGGTGGGCTACAGCTAGTGTAGGTAAAGACATGACTATCACCGAAAATAATTGTTGAGAACCGGAAGGTAGAATTCTCTACGGCCACCTCTTAAAGGGGTAGAGACGCACTAGTAATATATGTTTATGTATGCATATATATACATGTATACTTGCATGTATATATACGAAATATACGTATATATACTAACATGTATATATATATATATATATATATATATATATATATATATATATATATACACACATCGAGCTACAAATGTCCTTTAATATCCTATTCGCTCTACCTCGGAATTACTATATTTTCATATATGTTAACCGAAGGGAAATTTTTTAGGTGGTAATAATTTCGTCCTCTTCTGGGCTCGAACCAGCACCAGTGGACAGAGGAGAAATCAGAACTTCAGTGACAGTATCGACTCGGCCAACAAGCTCGATGTATGTGCATGAGTCACGGTGATGTGATAAAAATTCATGTATATATATATTAAGTTTCCTCCGTGGCATTACCTTTATGTCATGTATATATATATGTATACATATAAACACATATGTCTATATAAAAGAAAACACACGTCCATGATAGTACAATGATTTTCTTAAAGCGAACACGATGTACCGGACCTAATGGTGAACATTGTAACTAATGAAGTTCTTAGAAAATAAGTAAAAACAGATCCGTGTTGGCGTCCTGGTGAACAAGAGGAGGAGGGGGCCCCTGATAGAGCGAGTGGAAGAATTGGCAATGAATGTCGATAGACATATGTAAAGTTTGTGTCTCAGATTTATGGCAATGTGAGAAGAGGAAGAAGGGCACGTATAATAAAAAGCGCCAAATGCATTCACATGGAAACTGATAAAATATGCAGCAATAATCACATTCACACGACCAACTCTAAGACACACGCACTGAGACACAAAGTGAGATAGACACAGAGAGAGAGAGAGAGAGAGAGAGAGAGAGAGAGAGAGAGAGAGAGAGAGAGAGAGAGAGAGGGGGGGGGGGGGGGGCTTTCATAAAAACTGGTTTACTGCTAAGTACTGTGTGAGCAGGACAATAATAGCGCCGCCCTGAACTTCCATCCACCCTGAAACCTACTCTTCATCCGCCCACTCACCCACTCCCGCCCCAGGAGAGACCCACCCACTAACAGCGCTTCGCCTAAATTCTCAAATCTTTGTTCCAGTCAAGAACACAATTGCAATGTTTTTTTCTTTTTTTTGCTCAACGTCAGCACAACCTATCACGATGAAGGAAGTAAGGGTTCAAACTCTTCGTTTCCTCTCGGTCAAAAAATCTCGCACACATACACACACACACACATATATATATACATGCGAGTGTGCATGGATATGCTTTTTTCCTTTTTTTAGGGGGATGGGTCAGAGCTAGAACGTAACCTTACTATCAACCAAAATGTCGGACAGTCTAGAAGTTATATTTATCTCTCTGGGAATGAAAGACGATGAAAATAGTATGGGATCATTCAGATGTGAGCGTATACTATATTGATTTCATATCCATTTGCAGGGATATTGAATTTAGACCTATTTATAAAAAAGTATCCATTTAAGATCGTGTTCATATAATATAATCAATATAATCATGTATATTCGTTGGGTATAATTAACAAATGAATGTGTGCTCATTATTATTATTAACCAGGCTACTACAGAAAAACTTATTTTTAAGCCACTATATAAGTAAGTGGCTCTAAAGGATTGCTTGCCGACAGTCAGTATGCATATTGGATGTGGTTAGATTTGACATGCCATTTGGAAGAGAACCTTGATAAGGGTTTGACAGTAGAATAATTCGAATACTTTTTATTGCTGCTTTCGAGTTAGTAAATCACAAGGCACTTACTTTATAATCTTCAAAATCTTGTAGTGGGTGAAAATATTTTAGGTTTAAATGAAGATTTCTTTACAGGTAGGTAACCATGAGTTGCTGTTGATGGGATCTGTAGCGAACCTAGACCTATTGTGCCTGGAGTTCCACAGGGCAGTGTTCTTGGTCCACTGTTATTTTTAGCATATACAAGTGATATGGTTGTTGGCCTGGAAAACAAGATCGTTCAGTATGCCGATGATGCTCCACCCGTGGGTGTTGTAAAGTCTCTCCCTATGAGAAATGGGTATGCGGCTGAACTCCAGTAAAACGGAAACACTTTTGATAAGAGGAGATCGTACAGATTTTCCTAACCATCCCCCCCTCCAAATCGATGGGACTCTGCTGAATGAGTCTGAAGCTTTAACTATCCTAAGTGTAACTGTTGACTCACCTCTTTGGTTTTGAGAAAAAAAGTGAGAAAAATCCGCACAAAACTTGGTTATTGTCCGAAAGTCTCCATATATTTATAACAGTGAAAAAATCAATGCAACTTGTTTTAGGTCATTTGTACTCTCTTTACTAGAATACTGTTCTCCGGTATGGATGTCTGCTTCAGCCATAGATATATTTCTCTTAGATATAGAGTGGTTCTTGGTGGTAGGTGTCCGTTTCCTAATATTAGCAGTTGTCTTGGACCATCTACGGATGGTCTCTTGTTTGTCAATTTTTAGAAGTTGTTTTTTGACAGATCTTTTTAATTCACAATCGATCCCTGCCGAGAGCAACCTGATTCTCTGTACAGCAGCACCGATATGCAGTAAATGTGCCTCGTTGTACAACTCCTGAGTTCCAGAGTCCTTTATTCCTCACACCGGTGGATTATGGAACAGTCTTCCAGAGGATGTCGTGCAATTGGAACTTCAAAAGCTCAAGTGAAGATGCATTGTATTACCACCCTAATACTATTCTCCTTGTGTTTCAATACATTTTTATCTATTTATCAATGTATTAATTTATTTGTTCTTTTTAAGAGACGAGATCTTTCTATTTCCCTTGACCTCCTCATACTTCTTCCTTATGAACACCAGATTCTTTGGAAGCTTGAATTTCAGCCAATTGCCCCTGTGGACTTGTTTCATATGAATAGGTTTCATCTTTTGCATAATGATAGTAATAATGAAATCCTTTTTGAAAAAGCAGGGTACTGAAAGCCAAAGGGACCAAATGGTTAATAGTGACTTATTACATAAAAAAAAGTATTACAGACGTAATAAATAATTCATTTAGGAGACATTGAAAGGAAAAACTGATAATAAGATAAAAACTAACTATGAAATGAAACTCAAGTGAAGCTACTGAAAAAACAAAAGCAAAAACAAAAAAAACATTTGCGCTCCACTTAAACTTCTAAAGTTCATTCCATAATTTGGCCATGGCTTGAATATAGTATGTATATAACAGCCATATATCATGTGTACTTTATATCCAAATAATTCACACCTACTATATTTAGGACAGTTAAAGAAATGTCCATGTCAGAGGCAGCATGTTGTTAAGAACTTTTTTTTAAAGAAAATAATATTGCTATTATTATTGCAATGTACCTATTATTGTTGTTATTACTTATTTGGAGCCCTATCATTATTTCTTATATTTTCAATCATGCCCCAGAGGTAGACCTTGAATAATTCCGACATTTTTCGAAGGGTGGGCGTTGAAATCTGAACCCCAGAGGGACCGTGATGGCGAGACGAAAGTTCCCACAATGCCGCTGCAGTACCCTGGACATATGATTAAATAAGAAAATAAATTCGATTTCCGGTCTAGCAAAAACCACAGAGCTTATGTTCGTATTACTGCCTGTCAAATATTTGAACTGAAAGTGTTCTGAATCGGTTTCTTTAGAGTAAAACCTGGATGCTGTCGAAAACTATGTAGATTTCTCTCGAAAATTTTTCGTCCTCCTAAATGCGGATGCTAGTATTATAAGGCGTTGAGTGTTCAGATTAGCTTCGGCCGTTCTACAATGGTACCAAGTTATTCACAAGCTATGAATCCCGTCGTCTGCCGAAAATTTCAGTCATCTGCGAAAATTTTATACCAAGAAATTGAAACCATACTAGTGTGTATTGCCATGAAATAATCTTCCGTCCTCAGTATTTCCTGTACTGTTCCATAGGTCTATCTTGCAGTGATGGATTTTGATTAGAGCAGAAATACCCCTCTAGCCCGAATAAATACAAACAATCTGTACCCCTGAAATACTTAACAAATTTATTTCCTGCATCTTAAGGTAAAATCTTCCTATATAGATATGATTTTACCATTTAACACATTATGAGCGATATACACTCCACCGAAATGGCGCCCTAATATAATTTTGCTAGTTTACTTCTTCGCATTACTAATCATCCATAAAAGCGGCATCCTAAATATAAACTTATCTCCGTAACAGTTCCATCAATCGAGTCCGAAATGCTTGAAAAGCCGCACAATACTTTTCCCGACTGGAAGGACACACTGCAGACAACATAAGCAAGAAAAGAACCATCTCGAAGGGCGGTCATCTCTGTCAACACTAAGAAAAAAAAAGTCCAGATCCTTTTGAAAATTTACATAACCTCTGCATACCCCATAGCCTTTGACCTTTCATAAGATTGCTTTGAAATTTATGAATAAGTTTTTGAGCACTAGCGGACGACTTAGCAAACAAGCACAGTGGAGTGTGAAATGACCTCTGAAAACTTACGAAGCCAAAAGAAGAGCAACAACTCGAGATCAAAATAACAACAACAACAACACACAGGTTCGACCGACCTCCCACGATGCAAAATATAAGCAAGCAATGGATCCCGTGAGTCACTTGGAGGCGTAGACACTTCTGGCAAGTCATGCCTCGAAACGCCTTTCATGAAAATAAGGATGTCGGGGATGGAATTCCTTACTGATGTGTCCCCAACAAAAGCGACTGTGATTATATCCTGTCTCAATATATTACTGTCATCTAGGGCGCAAGGGCGATTTAAGCCCTTAATCTGAAAATCTGAACTGTAATAAAATGAAGAATATATTTCATAAGCTTTGGTATTGTGAACTTTGGCTGAATGCACTGATTGCGTGAAGTACAACGATAAACTAAATATAACAACTTGCTTCGTTAAAAAGCAATCACTTTCACATTATAGGGGTAATCAGTCAATTCCTCCCCCCCCCCCCCCCCCCCGCCCCATCTCTCTCTCTCTCTCTCTCAAATAATCTCATACGTCTCGGTGAATTTGTTAGACAAAAAAGTACATTGATTACCAGAATATTTGCTTTCCGAACTCGGGAGAAATTGTGAAACTTTTTCCTCGGTCCTTAGCTCAGAGCCGCCATGAGCCGCCGAAAGATGGCGGGCGTCAAAAGACCCGGAAATTGCTGGAGAGTTTAAGGTTTTCAGATCATGTCGCTCGATATTCCATTGAATTACTGTGAGGAGATCAACGGTAAACACAGAAAAGACGAGGCATTGTTGCCGTCTACATTTTCCTACTTTTAAGTTCAGTTCCGCTATTTGCTTTTACAAACACACGCTCTCTCTCTCTCTCTCTCTCTCTCTCTCTCTCCTCTCTATATATATTATATATATATATATAATATATATATATATATATATATATATATTATTAATATATATATATATTATATATATTATATATATATATATTATATATATATATATATAATATATATATGAGAGAGAGCGTTGTTTTAACATCAAATATATACACGTATTAATGATCTCTCTCTCTCCTACTCTCTCCTCTCTCGTCTCTCTCTCTCCCTCTCTCCACTCTCCTATATATAATATCTATATATATATATATAATAGATATATTTATATATATATATATATAATATCATATATCTATATACTATGAGAGAGATCGTGTGTTTTAAAATCAAATATACACGTATATATATGCATCTCTCTCTCTCTCTCTCTCTCTCTCTCTCTCTCTCTCTCTCTCTCTCTCTCTCTGTATATAGATATATATATATATATATATATATATATTATATATATATGTATATATCTATATATATATATCAATTACATACATATATATATATTATATAGTATATGTATATATATATACACACACCATATATAGTATATATACGCATACAACAGCAACCGTTTTATTATAATTAGGCAATAACAATGTTGACAAAAAGAAAAAGAGAGAGAGAGAGAGCCTAAAAATGTGTAAAACAACTAATGTGCAACAATTCTGTTCACTTCGGTTGTGCTGCAGGCCACAGGGAATCTACCCCAAACACTTTGCGAAGATTGGGAACATCAAAGTGGGATAAATTAAGCTGCTCTTTATCGACATGTTTTATCCATGAAAGTACATTACATATGTATAGGTGTATATGTATACCGAATCCGTAAAAGTAACCATACAGGTGTTTCTGAGAAATTAATAATGCGGTTAGAAATAGCCAATTTTTTTTTTTTTTTTTTTTTTGGTTATTGCTTATTTATAATCATTCCACTAAACTTGTTCTGGGGAAGTTTTCTGTACAGGGGTTGTATGCACAGTGTTAGTTTAATGATCATTTTATTGGGTTATTAAGTAATGACGCTGGACATCTCCCATGGCGACCTTTTCCCAAGGGAAGGACGCCGATGGAAATCGCAGTTGTACACCGAAGGTGTATCACAATTCTGAATAGCTCCAAATCAGCAAGTTTCACAAGGAAGATATGATTGTATTTCAAAAGCTCGTAATGATGACAGATGATCGCCATGACTCGCTTGAAAATTTAATAATCATAAGGGACCGATCGGCGAGGTTGACAAAATATCATATTAGAATGCAGACATGATGTGGCTGGCACTGTCAAACCTCAGAATTCTCTCTCTCTCTCTCTCTCTCTCTCTCTCTCTCTCTCTCTCTCTCTCTCTCTCTCTCTCTCTCTCTCTCAAAAGAACATGCAGTGAGCCTGAAGTATTGTTTTTCATATAGTAGTTAACTAATTTTCAAATGGAGAGTATTGTTTGATTTACTGATTACAGCAATGTATATATGTATCCGTGTGTGTTTGTGTCTTGACAGGTAAGAGGTATCTCCGGAGACTTCCGCTGCTTATTCTGAAAGACTTCTTTGAAAAGCATGTTACTATAGTAGATTCACATCAACCGTGCATTTGATGTCTAGGCCAGTCCCTTACGACGCTGCTGATTGGCTGTTGATAAGCTAATCACAGAGCTGGAAACTCACTCTCTTGTGAGTTCACATAGGCAGGATGTATGTTCCACCTCTCCTGAAAGACGTATACCTCAGGAGAGGTGGATCATAGATCCCTGCTATGTAACTCTCTCGAGAGAGACTGAGAGTTTCTAACCTTGTGATTGGCTTATCAACAGCCAATCAGGAGCGTCGTAAGGGTCTGTCCTTGACATCAAATGGACGGTTGATGTGAATCCACTGACATGGGTCAGTGTCGCAGTGGCTGTGTGGTACGTTGGTTCGGCTGACGATTCCTGGGACAGAGTTTCCTCCCCGGCCATACCTATAAATGGGTACCAGCATCATTTGATTTTTGTGGGGCTCTCCACCCCCACAACTTTGTTGTTCGTATAATTTTCTTAATTGTATAACTTCAGAAATGGATTTGGACTCATTCATTTCATTATTGATAAGTATAGCCAAGTCCTTATCGTTCGTCAGTGTTAAAGCATCTGTCTGAAGTAAGACAGACATTATCTCTGGTTTTCGCTTTTTTTTTTTTTTTTTTTTTTTTTTTTTTTTTTTTTTTTGTTTTGCTTATAATTGCAGTCAGTGTTAAGAGACCACAACTGAATTCTTCTTTAATTTCCTCAGACACTGCTCCATGTTAGGAAGTTGCCATTTTTTTTTCTCATTTTTTTTATCTAAAGCTCAGCAAACCACATTATTCGAGGGTCATTTCCTTTATTATCTTCAGAGGCGCTAAATAAGGAACTCAATAACGAAAATAAGATTGCAAAGATAAATCATAAAAGAATTTAATTTTTTGCGGTTTATCAATTCCTGGTAATCGTGGTTTGAGTGTACATAATTTTTTTTTTTTGTGTGTGCGAGCGCTTGTGATCAAAATAAACTTTCGTGGTTCGCAAAGGGTCGGTCATTTTACCACCAATCTCTTTATTCTTCCTTTCTGTCAGCCAGTCAAAACCGTGAATCTTTGTGGCGGCATTCGTTGGTAAACATTTTTGAAGGGAAGGCTTCTTCGGAGATGGTGAAGCTTCATTCCAGGAGCTTAAGCATGCGTGACTGTGAGGTGCACTCCGGCTTAGTATTTACATGTCACTAATCATATACTTAACAGAAAGTGTTGTGTTTATCTGCCCTTCATTTCTCATAGTTAGATAGATAGATTCATTTACCGCTTAAGTGAGAGACTGAATTCGGGGGTTATTCAACTCGTCCTTTTGTGATTAGTCAGTCGCTCTCTCGCTCTTTGCTATATATGTAAATGACTAAATAACGAAACACAAATGACCATTACGTTACACTATCTTTAAGGAAAAAGACGAGTAAAGGAGATATTCAGACGAGTTAGCAGGAAGATAAAACAAGTCGATATTCAACAGCAGACCACAAATTAACAATTTCAAAGAGAGAGAGAGAGAGAGAGAGAGAGAGAGAGAGAGAGAGAAACCACAAGCGGCAGCCTCTACTATAACCTTGGGATGGACTCGGGAAAGAATCTCCTTCATTGAATATAGGACGCAGGAACTTTCCCTCCGTCTTCGTTGCCTCCTCCAGAGCATGCAGGGCCTTCGCTGGGTAATGGACTTCAGTGATATCCGAAGTGACGAGAGTGCGGTGCGGTGCGTGTTGCCATTCTGACGTGTTGACGGTTTCCAGCGCGCGCGAGTTGCATTCCAAAAACGCGGGAGTGTGGTGACCTCGCGAGCGGAGGTCGGATTGGGCGTGGTCGCACGGAGCCTATTTAAGGACCCGCCACACCTCTCCCGCTTCAGTCTACTCTGGGGGACGAGTTCGTCGAAGTACGCTTCAGCATGAAGGCACTGGTACGAGATGGAATAGTGTTACGTGCTGTGGAGGGGGTGGGGGGTGGGTGGGTTGGGGACGGGTTGATAGTGGTGTGGCGGCTCCTCTGATGATGATTCTGCAGAAAGTGACAGCAACTCGAAGCTCAAGGATGAATCGGAAAGAATTGGGAGTTGCAGACGTGTGCATATGGAATTGTGACGACGCAGTATTCTGTCGGTATTTCATATGTTGTACTCTGGAAAACAGCAACAGTGAGTTTATATGCTATGGATTCTTACGACATGCATATTTAGTGTCACTCACCGCAATGCGAACGGAAGTTGTGATGTTTTAAAGGAACAGCAATTGTGAAAAAAAATAAAAAAAAAAAAAACTTATTTTGAGTGATTTTTATTTCAATGCATTATTTTTTTAGTTTAAAAACATTCACAACAATGAACGGTCTTTTCAAGCTTTTACTCTGTAGACTATTGACAGCAGGTGAATAGCTGGCAAACGAAAATAAATAGGGCATACTTTTCTTGATAATGGATGATGTCAGGAAGTGGTATTTGGTTGCATATTTTCATGCTATCAACATCAACAAGAGAGTGATTTAAATTTCGTTCAGACGGTAAAAAATAATGTAAAAAAAAATAGGTGCTAATATACAAAAACACTGGCATATCAACGGACAGCATCAGAAAAACCTGGCCCACAATACCTGCAATCTCTCCGTTATTATATGTCGTCATCGTCAGATGACAAAAAAAGAAAAGGAATTCCGACAATACCTTTGTCTTATATATATATATATACTATATATATAATATATATATATATATATTATATATATATATTATATATATATTTACGTGTAATTACATTACAATATATATTTATATATGTATATGTATATATATACATATATGTATATGATTTTATATGTATATTCATACATATATGCAATGTATATAATATATATACACTTCATATATGTATGAATATACATATATGTTTATATGTATATACATATATGTATAGTATATATATATATATATATATTACATTACATATATGTATGAATATACATTTATGTTTATATGTATATAAAATACATATGTATATTCAATACATATATGTAATATATATATATAGTATATATATATATATATATATATATATATATATATATATATCTCCCTTAACGTACTTGCATGCAGTATATTATTTTGTAAGTCAAAAGTGAACGGTTTGCACACTACACCGCCCTCCCTAAATTATCTGGCGTTGGTAATCCGCTGAATAAAAATCAATGGTTTCTGTATACCAAATAATGTTCGTCTCACTTTTTCTGGGCAGAGCCACAAGACAACTACTACTTCTGCTCCTGCATTATTCATAGGGATAGCATAGTCGGTTCTTTTCGGAGCTGACGGTAAATGTGATCAGCCGATACATATATTGAAGCTTCCCTCTTTCTCATGGCTGGTTGTAGTATTGTAACGATAAAGATTGGCTACGACAGTGGTTTCCAACCTGTAGGTGCGCTCGAAGGGCTGTCAGGGACCGTGGGGGGGGGGGGGGGGGGGGGGGGGCAAAGCCTGATGAAGGGGATGATTATATCTGAAACTATTAATTATGATGGAATTCAGAATTTCAAAATACTGAGAAAATATTTCAGATATAAATATGAAATTTAGTTGTCTAAATATATAAACTATTTCAAATTCTATATTGAGGAATATATATATATATATATATAGTATATATATATATATTATATATATATATATAATATGGTGAATTATTGACATGTGCCGACTATGCCAGTAAATTACAGTATTTAAAGAGGGGGGTGGGAGGGGGAGCGCACAGAATGTGCCATTCAATGAAGGGGGACGAGAATTAGAAAAGGTTGGAAACCACTGGGCTACGGAATCTCAACATTTTCAAATGCTGTATTGTATGATTTTGCTGACTAACGAAACAATAATTGCTCTCACTATGAATGAAAAATATAGCGAGTTAAAATGTGCATTAGCATTTCAACAGTTGCGATTAACTTCAGTGATATTGTCTGTGGATAATTTACCGTAAGTTAAAAACAGAGAGAAAAAAAAAAAAAAAAAATGGATGAGAACCGGTTGTAACAAAAATCATGACACGAATCTTGACACGTATTTTTTCTTCGATGAGAATCCTCTTGTGGGGCTGGTTTTTCTCTCCGGAAGGAATCATTGTAGAGAAGTTTTTATTAGCTACTTGAAAACCAGCTTGAATGATGAATTAATATTTGAATATCGAAGTCAACTTGGAGTCGATCTCTGACAAATGCTGTCGAAGTCAGTTTTGATTCAGTGGTAAATTCTATCAAGATTGACTTTGATTTACCTGTCAGTCATTTTTTTTTAAGTTGTTGAAAATATCTGGTTAATTCTAACATATCTGATTAAGAGTTAATAAATCACAAATTTTATCTAAAATTAATATAGATTAATTTTATCGGAAATTAATATAGAATAATATCTGAAATTAATATAGATTAATTTTATCTGAAATTATATAGAATAATTTTATCTGGAATTATTATAGATTAATTTTATCTGAAGTTAATATAAATTAAATTTATTTGAATTTAATATAGATTAACTTCACGTTGATGCAATTTATCACATGACAATTTTCTTTCCAAACCCATTAAAAACTGCTATATTTCTTTTTTGTTACGGTAAAGTCTTAATTTTTATTTGAAGGCCAAAAACATCAGCCCTTTGAACTGTATCATAAAAAAAAAGTTACTCGAATGAAATTCATAAAGAAAATCAACTGGGCGATTGAATTAAAGGACGACGGGATTTCTGAATGGCAGGTGAAGTTTATTTTGACGGAAAACTAAACTTCAGCCTCAGAAAGTAAGCCAGGGCCATATAGAATTTTAAGATTTATGATGAACGGAAGTTAATCAGTAATTTGAACGAAGTGAAGATTGAAAGGCAGAGATCGGAAAAGAAAAAAAGTGACGAAAGAAAACCGTAAGCTCAAAAGTAATGGCATTCTCTAAATATTAACGGAAATGGTTATTTCTGACTAAGAAAACTAAATGAAGGTTGCAAAGAGAAGCTTTGGTAAAGAAAACATTAAATCTTATATAAATACATCAGATAATCCAGATAAAGGTCGTACAGTAAAAAGTAAGTCAGTTTCAAATGTCAGCAGAAAAACCCGCTAAGAACATGGAGTAAAAATTATCAAGAATATTTATGTAAATCAGTATGTCGGCAAATTCAGTACAAATAAGAGAATAATTAGAACTGGGTGACCATCAAGGACACACAGACGTTTGTCACAGGGAAGAAGGCGGAAATGAAATTCGTAAAGAATTTTTTAAAACAAAGCAGAGAAAAAGACAAAAAATACATTTGAAGGCTACCGGAAAAACAGAAAATATAAAAGATATGTGCATAAAAACACAGAGTTGTCAGGACGAAGTCGTGTCTCAGGGTGAATTCAGTGTATCAGTTCAAATAACTAAAAAAAATTCAGTGTGTGCATACATCCGCCTAGGCAAATAATAACATTATAATAATAATAGTAATGTTTGCAAATTGGTCTAAGACCATATTAAATTCTAAGCAAATATTCTTATCCCACATGGCACCCTCCATAAAATCTCACTCAGAATCATCAGTAGGTCTTTTGAGATATATTTTTGACAGGGAGGTAGATACACGGACAACTTCTTCAGCAATGGTAATAATAATTAGAAGAAAATGTAATAATAAGTGGGAGACAGCTTCAAAGCCAAGAGGGCTGTCTATAGCTAAAATTAAAATTCCTGGAATATAAGTTGCCAGATACTTCGAAGAATTTTGATCACTGCCTCAGTTTTTTTAACATATAAAATCTGCAAATGAAGATGTCCGTAGTTAGTAACTATCGCTGTTAGGTAGACACCTTACTACTTTGTTATATTAACCCTTAGAGATAATAATTTCATACCCTCAGCAATATGGCCCTATCTCATCTTGCTACGATGTGAATTATGTGCTCATGTTTTGGTAAAAGGCAGATGGATAATGAGTTGTAAAGCATAATTTTATTAGTTTCATATTCAATCCTAAATATTTATAAATCGCTCCTTATCTTGCCTTGCGTATCAGCTAATCAACGTTAATTGAAGGATGTGTTTGATACTTATTTTTTATAATAGCTGGAAATCTTTCTTTTTCTATATTTTACTCGTATTTTATTTATCGAAGGTTTCAGGCCTCAAAAGTCCTAAATTCTTGCAAGAAATATTTGGGTAATATTTATTTGATCATTGAATATTTAATTGGTTTAAACCTACGAATTCATGAAAATTGTTTATTGAAAAAGGAAGATTTATTTTAATCGTTGAAAATGTTTTAACTTTGAAAGAATAAACTTCAAATTTACTGGATGAATGTTGTGCAGTTAGTAAATATATATAAATAATATATATATATATAATATATATATATATATATATATATAAGATAGATATATATATATATATATATATATATATATATATATATGTGTGTGTGTGTGTGTGTGTGTGTATTTTGGTGTGATATATGTATGTATGTATATGTATGTATATGTTTTACAACATAACCTCGGTATGATTAACCTGGCAAATATGTATTTTAACATAAAACCGTCCATATTAACGAGAGCATTCCTTAAAATTTTCTCTCTCTCGCCTCTCTCTCTATCTCTCTCTCTCTCTCTCTCTCTCGCTCTCTCTCTCTCTCTCTCTCTCTCTCTCTCTCTCTCTCTCTCTCCGTTAAATTAATTTGCCAGTATCACGTTCTTTGCCCACGTGTATTCAGCACCAATATTATTATTATTATTATTATTATTATTATTATTATTATTATTATTATTATTCCTGTGGATAAGTAAAGGCGATTAACATCCTTCGCATGGGTAGGTAGTTTTGAGATCAAAACTTTATGTTCATTCTTTCTCGATTTGTCCGACATTTGTGGGCCCGGTGTCGATACCGAGTAATATCAATACAGGTGAAGTAATGAGCCCTCTAGATGAACTGGAAGGATTTTGATGTCCTTCTCTTGTAGGATATAGTTGAGTTCTTGGCCCACCCTAGGAGATACAGTGAGGCCAGGTAGTCTTCGCACGTAATTCAAATAATTTTGGGACAACGGCAGCGTGATCACTACATTTATGCGTGTTATACCAGAAAACCATCGGGGATATATGATATGGATGGGTCCATTGACAACTGGAATATTATGCAGTGGACTGATTACTGAAACATTACTCAATTGCACTTGATAGCTACAGGATGACTGGCTCATTTACCAGTTGCACTTGATAGCAACTGGATAACAAGAAATTAACTGAACTAGGTAACAGGACGATTTTAAATTGCTAAACTTCAATGGATAGGATCAGAATGACTGGAACAGACCTCAGACGACTGGAAAGCTACGGGATGGCTGAAGCACTACACAAATGATCACACTAACAAGATGACTGGAGTATTCAATAAATGCTCTTGCAAGCCACAAGAGGACTGGAGCGGTCACCAAATGAACGGGAAAACAACGGGGTGACTGGAACTTGACTAAAATTAACTGGGTAATAGTAGACAATAACGGGATGACCTAACATTCATCAAATGCTCTTGATAGCAAAAGGATGACCAAACTTTCATCAGCAATAGCAGTGTAAGGACTGGAATATTGCTGCAATGACCTGGGTAGCAATAGGATGGCCGGAACGTTAATCAAAGGCACTTAAAGCTCCAAGATGACTAGAGCAATCAATGAATGCACTTGATAGCAACATGGAGACTGTCACTATCAGATGAACTGGATATCAACTGGAACATTAGTAAATTGCACTTGATAGGGACAGGATGACCAGAACAATACTCAGAATCACTTGGTAGCAGCAAAATGATTGGAACGTTATCAAATGGACTTTATAGCAACAGAATGACCGTGACATTACTTAAGTTCTCTTGATAGCAACTGTATGACGGGAACATGATTAAATTATACAGTTGATAGCGACTGGAGGACTTGAACAGTATTCAGATGACCTTGATGGGAACAAAATGACTGGAAATTTACTCAGGTGCACTTGATAACAACAGAAGGACAAGAACATAACTAAAATGAACGGGTCGCCAGCATAGCAATAGGACTGAAACATGACGCAAATGAACTTGATATAGCAACGTGATGTTTAGACCATGAGTAAAATGGGGTTGAAAACGATTTTGCTCTCATAAATATAAATTGCGGAAGCTGCTTACGAGTGGCAGTTGTAAAATGCTATAGTATTTGCTGTAATTGTTAATTCAGTACCCTGTGTTCTGTACATCTGAAAGCATTTAACCACCAGAGAAGAACAAGAAGGTGGAATATAGTAAATTAGGTACAGTCAACCGTCTGATAAAAGCTCATTTATTCATGGAAATAAAATGTTTCATAAATTCACCTGCTAAATTGGATGCATATGCACTCCTGAGCGCGCATACACACAAACATATATGCATTATATAATATATATATATATATATATTATATCTATATATATATATATATATATATATATATATATATATATATATATATATATATATATATATATATAGATATCTATATAATACATACATTATATTATTATATATATAGATATTTATATATATATATAAAATAATAATATATATATATATATATATATATAATATATATATAGATTTTTATCATTTATAGATATCGTAAATATATATTTATATATATATATATATATATATATATATATATATAAATATATGTATATATATATATATATTATATATATAAATATATATATTTATTATTTTATAATATTATCTATATATATTATTATTATATATACTTCATATATAATGTATATATATATGTGTGTGTGTGTGTGTGTGTGTGTTGCATATAATGTATGTCTGTAACTGAAGAAAGCAGCAACAGTTTTACCGGAGAATATTGATTCCCAAGGACGAAACAAAACAAGAATACTTATCTATGTTTAAGGTCTATGGTGCAGAATTGAAAGGGAAGAATATTGTAAATTTATAAGTATTAATGCATTGCATTGATAACTTTTGATACCTAAGGATTTATTAATCTGTCACCATGATTCTCTTTCCAGGTGTTGTTGTTATCATTAACCTCGGTATGTTGGTGCAAGCCAACTACTGTTGTGAACTTCAGCCCAGTAGGAAATACCCCGGGAGTAGCCCCTGGGTTTGCCTATGCCTTCCGGGCCCCAGCCCCACTTTACAAATCGAATCCCGTCATCACAGGGGTTCATCCTCCTATACAGGACCCCCCTAGTAATGGGATTTCAGCCCCTGAAGAAGAGACCCCGACCGTCCTGAAGACGCAGTATCACAGTCAGGATTTGCTTGGACAGTATGCCTTTGGTTATGTCGGAGACGCCACAATAGCCCATGAGGTCAGGACTCGGGACGGAGCTGTTAGGGGCTCTTACACGTATTTAGATGCGAATGGGGAGCTGCAGACTGCTAACTACATAGCAGATGACAATGGCTTTCGAGTGGAGGCCACTAATCTCCCATCAGCGCCTATAGCTCCTGCGATGCCAAAAATGCTTCTGCCTGAACCAGTGAAACCCACCCCAGAGGTTGAAGCTGCAACTGCTGCCCACTTGAAGGCTGTTGCCGAAATCAAAGCAGCGCGCCGTACTTTGGAAGTTGAAGAGGCAGCAGCTGCTCATTTAAAGGCTGTTGCTGAAATCAAAGCGGCTAGAAGCAGACGTTCTCAGACCTCTGGGGCTGCAGTCAACAAAGTTCATCACTCTTCAGTTCCCCTGGAAATGTCTTACGTGCCTTTTGCAGCTCCATCACTAAATGTAATCAAACCTCATCCTACCTTGGTCAAAGCTCTGCCAAGTCCATACCATGTTCCCAAAACTGTCTCTGAAGCAATTCCCTCTAAAGACTTTTCCCAGTTCCATGCCCATAAGGCGTCAGGTGGTTTTAAGTATGGGTATGGAGGCGGCCATTCTTTGGAGCATGAGGCCCAGTTACCTGATGACGTCACCAGGGGATCATACACATACATTGATACCAATGGCAAAGTACGGAGGGTTTCGTATATTGCTGATGATGAGTTCGATTTTAGGGCACTTCCCAAAGCCCCATATGATCCTTGGGCCCCTAGAACGTTTGTAGCGTAATTTTCTTTTTTTAAGTCCTAAGACCTTAAAGCTAAAAAAAAAAAAAATACAGATACAGAACTCTTTTTCAAGAAAGCTTCTAATGAAGAGCAGAACACCTTTTCATCGGTAAATTTCCTCAACATTTTTACTTACAGGGTCTGTGCAGTTACGTGAATTGCAAAGAGTTTCAACAAACAAGTGAATATCACATTGGTACTAAAATTGTTCTTACTGACAGGCCTTATGTAATTTATATGAATACCTACGACTTTCATTGAAAACCAATTACACGAAGGTGGATACTATGTTTGCTGTGTTTATGCAGACTTGCCTTCAATTGAGTTGTTCTCTCGTTCCAGTCTCCTGTATCTGCCGGTCCAGCCGTGTGCATGACGGCAGGACTGATAATTCCTTAAAGACATTCTTTGGAGAGTCGATTCATTTCAGTTAATTTATTGTAGATTTAGCCATGGGTGGTGACCCCAAGTCCTGCCTCGAAGGTTGATAGCTTCTTGGGCATTGGCTATTTAGTATATATAATAATGGTCATTTAGCTTAAAATAATTCTACCTTTCTCACAGCAAAAATAGGAAAGTAAACAAAAGAAGAAACATGAAAGGCACCAATTTAGAGGCACAAAGAATGGGGTTGTCACGCATACAGCAGTGTATAACGAAGAATAAATTGTATATCAAATCAAATCTATTTTTAAATTTTGTAAATAAACTCTTTTGAAGAAATTGTATTTCACTAGTACCTATTCTTATCTTCTCTTCCTCGGTGTGTGAGCGAAATTTCTTTATTTATCTTTCTTCGTCTAACCAAAGGGTCGCTCACAACAGACAATCATCCTCCTGTCAATAGTGCTGGGATATTTTTTATCACATTTCAGATGTACCACAAAAAACGGTGTACTTACTATTAGTAAACTAAAATGTTTGGTGTCATTTGAAAAAATATTGTTTGTTCTTATGAAGGAATTAAACATTGGAAAATTGTCGAGTATAACAAAATCAATTTTGTCATGGATTCAAATATGAAGATTTACATTTTTCAAATATGAAAACTATGAATATATCAAAGTGAGACTGACGCAAATTAGAAAAGAAAGAAGAGTTACAAAATTGGAGATATGCAAAAATTGCCATTATTTTTGGAATTCGTTCTCGGCTAACAAACGTACACCTTGTATTTTCTGGCTCAAAATCTGACCAAAAGCATAACATGAAACAAAATTTATTCAGCGGTATGTCAATGAAAACAAACGTTGGAGGAATGGATTAAAATGATAGAATTATAAGCAAATAAAAATAAAGAAGAATAAAACTTAACATTGATGAAAGAATAAACTAAAATGAGTAAAGATAGGTAAACAACAAAGGTAAGCAAATAGAATGACTGCAAAACTGAATAAGATAAACAATAAATAAATAAAATGACAAATCATAAGAAAACACTTTTAGCTTCCTTCCAGATGGATACATCGTTAGGCCAAGGTTATGACTCCTGAGAGAATTTCTAAATCTGTCTTTGATAAATCCTTACCGGAGGAGATATACCGTTTTTTTTTTTTTTTTTTTTTTTTTTTTTTTTTTTTT
>NC_087221.1:14309315-14324315 GCF_015104395.2 Macrobrachium nipponense | reverse complement strand
AAGAAAAAAGACTGAACGAAATAATCTGTTGAATTCGAATGTGAAACTGATTACACAGAGGGAAAACAGCGAAATCGTGCGGAGAATAACCATTCTAGATATAGCTGGAAATTGCAATGGAGGAGGTAATAAGCTGCCGCTGGATAATGAGAGAGAGAGAGAGAGAGAGAGAGAGAGAGAGAGAGAGAGAGAGAGAGAGAGAGAGAGAGAGAGAGAGAGAGAGAGAGAACGTAGCAAATCGATAACATTTTAATAGTAAAATGACAGTGATTAGACAAACGTGAGATGTAGAGAACTCGGAGTTCTCTACATCCACTTATCTTGTAATTATAATCAAGCAAAGAGCAATTTTCTCCATTCTAAATGTTTTTTCTCTTAGGATTGCATTGGGCAACGGAAATCTGTCGCATTTGCCGTAGGAGAGACCACAGCAAAAACTATGCACTCGCTTGCTTTTATGGTAAAACTCTACAATGCAAATTGCCGAGCCAATTCTGGCCCGTGTTCAACGATGCAGATCGCCAGGTTCACCTCTCTTTCCTTTTCTCTCTTTCAAACCTGTCCACACTAGGAAACATTGTTTGCAAACAATGTTTCCTAGTGTGGACACGCCTTCAGATCTCACTGCCATGAATTGCTGCCCACGCTAGGTTCCCCCATAGCGGGGTAATGCCGTCAGTGTACCTTACGCGCGGTGCACTGTAGGCATTACTTACGGTTCTTTGTAGCGTCCCTTCACCCCACTAGCTGCAACCCCTTTCATTCCTCTTACTGTCTACCCTCTTCTAACAATTGTTTTATAGTGCAACTGCGAAATTTTCCTTCTGTTATGCCTTTGTAACCTTATACTCAGTTTTCCTTTCATGGCTGAATGACCTCGTGGGTCCCATTGGGACTGTGGTCGTCGGCACAAATCATATATTGTGTTTTATTCTACACTAGGTTCCTAAAGTCTGCCGAAAGTTTTGTAACGCTATTTTTTCTTTTTTCCACCACAAATATACACAAACCAAACGCTCAACACTTCATGTTTATTTGATCCTGAGGCCTGCATGGGAGTTTAGGAGTAGGTTCGGGATGGTCATACCATACCATCGTACGCTCTGAAGTTTTAGGTGAATTGAGTTTGCCATATCCGGCTTACATTGATGAGTACATATCTAACCACTTCCACTTCACCGTTGCCTAACTTCACTGATCGAAAGACCAGCAATGTAACAAGATGTTGCTGCCTGGCAGTCACAATATCTAAAGAACACTTTCGATTTACTGAAGTAGTTCTGATTACACCACAATTTTGCTTTCACATCTAAGACAGCAGTGTCTCACGGAGAGGCAGTCCTTCCACAGTGATGATAACCCGTCTTGGAGGAGCTGTTTATCAGAAATATTAATCAGAATCACAGATGGCAATCTGAACCAGAACTCAAGTTGTGGTACAATGAAAAAACAATCGCAGACAATGCATTCAGGTATTTTATGTGTATGTTCCGCTGCAGTGACGCAAGTGGCACCTTCGAACTTTTGTCCCTCATCTTGATCCCGACGTACAGCAAACTTTCGACATTTATCATCGAAATAATCAGCGTTCTCAAGGTCATCGTTTGAAGAATGATATTAATAGGAGCAGTAACAAGGCAACAGTTTAGCTTTGATGTAATCCCAATCTCATATTCTGAAGACCAATATCCTAACATATTTGTGTGAGATGTTGTCAAGTTTACATTGTCTCTTCTTCCTTTGCAGAATTTTTTTTTATTATTCTCAGCGTAGCTGGCTTTATTAGACTCTCTCTCTCTCTCTCTCTCTCTCTCTCTCTCTCTCTCTCTCTCTTCTCTCTCTCGTCTTGGTTGGTTGGGTCGAGTCTAGACATCCTCACCAGAATTTTCAAATACGTCACCGCATCATAAATAACCTCTAACTTCTATGCATGTAAGTACATAAGCGAATACTACAGGAAAATAACAGGCAGAAGTGTTGTAATAACTGTTTTCACGTGTTTTTTGACGCATCTTATATTTTTGTGCCCTGAAGATGGTGAATAAACACGTGAAAGCACTTGGTACTGACCTGCCTGTCATTTTCCTGTGGTGATCGCTTATATACTGAAGTCAACGTGCATCTACTGTGATTTTTGAAGCATGTAAGTATATATATGTAGAATCTACTGGTCACTTTTTTACCAGATACATATGCAATTGTAATAGCCACAATGTCCTCTTAACATCTTGAATTCTTTGCTCTTTTTTGGGTACGCTTATCACTACAAAGCCTGAAGATCCAAGGTCAAAGAAATTTGAAGAAGAAATTGTGATGTCCGGTCCTGGGAAATGAACCCAGGTCCAATAATCACAAAGAGGTCACGTTGTCGACCTGGTCAGGTCGGCAACGTGACTCTCTCTCTCTCTCTTTTTAATTAAGATCCCGCCGAGTGGCGTCGGAGGGTATCCCCTTTAGCCACCTTCCACAAGTTTTGTTTCTCCTTAGGGGAATAGTGCCGTCAGAGCACCTCATGCGGTGCATTGTAGGCATTACTTGAGGTTCTTTGCAGCGTCCCTTCGACCCCTAACTTCATTTCTTTCACTGCACCTCCGTTCATATTCTCTTTCTTTCATCTTGCTTTCCACCTTCTCCTAACAATTGGTTCTTTGTGCAATTCGAGGTTTTCCTGCTGTGACACCTTTCAAACCTTCTTACTGTCTTACAATTAACGTTTCAGCGCTGAATGCTTTCATAGGTCTCAGGGCTTGGTCTTTGGCCTAAATTCTATAGTCTGTTCGATTCTACAAGTTTTATTTCAGTGAGTGTGTGTGTGTGTGTGCACCTCCCCCCTTCATCCCCCCCCCCTTTTTTTTTTTATAAGGGGGCTGGCGGGGTGTTGGGCATCACCGTCCACATTCCTTTAAGGGGCCGCGTTATCACACTAGCCATTGCCTGGCAGTGTTGATGATGACGGTGGTCGCGCGTCTCAGTCATCCTTTGGTATTCCGTGAAAGAGCCAGGCAGCATTGCCTTACTTCTACAGTAGATTCACATCAACCGTGCATCTGATGTCTAGGCCAGTCCCTTACGACGTTCCTGATTGGCTATTGATAAGCCTCAGGAGAGGTGGAACATACATCATGCCTATGTGAACTCTCGAAAGAGACTGAGTCTCCAGCCCTGTGATTGGCTTATTAACAACCAATCAGGAGCGTCGTAAGGGACTGGCCTAGATATCAGTTGCACGGTTGATGTGAATCTACTATAGCTTATATTGCTGTTCATGCAGGGATGTGGTCGTTTGCTGATGCAATGCCATAGTTATATATTGTTCGTTTCTATTCATCGCTTTCTCGTTTTCACGCCGAGATGTTTGAAACTAATTTTACATTTTGTATGTATTTGTTCCATAAGAATGTTTGTTCCTTATCAATAGTAATAACAATATTGGTTATAGATATCGATAAACACATGATTTGTATTTAGTTGAAAACTGACTTTTAGAAGGACGTCTATGCGCCCAGATTATTATAAATATATTCCATCCCAACTGGGTGACGACTAGGTATACCTTGTCGAGGTCCTCCCGTTTTGATGGTATTCTTCTTGAAGGAACAATGAAAACTCATGTCTATTGTTTTTCTCTTCTTTGTTTCACTTTCCACCCTAGATGCCACCCACCTGGATTTAAGGGAACGCGCCCATTCTGGAGGAAGGAACGTGGGTCCCTCACAAGAAAGAGAGAGAGAGCGAGAGAGAGAGAGATTGCGCTTAAGCTACACACAGCAAATCCAGATAAAGATCACTCCATGGTCTCTTGACGTAAAGTGTAGGAAATCTAGGAAATTCTTCACAGTTCAAAAAGTCAGATCAGGAGTTGTACCTCACGGCCAGTAATTACGAGGGTGCGCAAGATGCGAGGAAAAAAAAAGGTACCGACTAGCGGTTTTTGGGTACAAGCGTTGCGACACCGTAATGATGAGAGGGTCTTATTGAATGGTCTTTCTGTGGAAATCCCATGATCGTCAACAGGACATTCCCAATTACGTCCATTTACACAATCCTATGGAAATGATAGATGGGGAAATGTCTTTTGGCTCGTTTCATGAAAAATTCATTCGTCTTCGCTTAACAGAGAAGAGAATTAGGTGTGGCGTGTTGAAGCCTCGGTAAAGAAGGCTTGTGATGAAATATTAGACTATACTTATATAATTGTCTGTGTGTGTTTTGTATTTAATATAGATTATATATATATATATAATATATATATATATAGATATATATTATAATATACACACTCATACAATCTATATATAATATGTAATATATATGTATATGTGTACTTATATATATATATATATATATATATATATATATAATATATATTAGATATGAAAACTGGTAAAAGTTCTGTAACAACAGAATTCCATCTAATAAAAGGAGCCCATAAAAACAACCAAAAATGTAGAGAGAAAAAAAGTACTATATTTCAGAGACTGCTGTCTCTCTCTTCAGGTATATGAATGAGAAAAGTTTACAGAAAAGGTGGTATTTATACCAAGAGATTCGTCCACAAGTAAGCCAATTTAGGTCAGCGGGGGTGACCTAAATTGGCTTACTTGTGGACGAATCTCTTGGTATAAATACCACCTTTTCTGTAAACTTTTCTCATTCATATACCTGAAGAGAGAGACAGCAGTCTCTGAAATATAGTACTTTTCTCTCTACATTTTGGTGTTTTTATGGGCTCCTTTTATTAGATATATATATATATATATATATATATATATATATATATATATATATATATATATTAGTATATATCACACGACACCACGGATGAATAAATAAAAGACTGGACGCAGATCTTAACCGGTTGCGGCTTTATTTCAAAGCCATTAACGAAGGACTGATGCTTAGAAATCGCAATATATGTATGTGATTATATATGTGATTATGGAGGGGCAGCCGTTAAGATCTCAACGTTTTGCTCACAGAAGTGGTGAAACAGCCATTACATACATGACCGCTATATTCACGACAAAGTTGTTCGACGGTTTCATTTGCTGTCACCAAAAGACAAAAAAAAATCAATTTGTCTTTTAAGAAAAACAAGGATTTTTATTCGGTTGGCTGAAGAGGGCCGTTGTGTAAACGGTCGAAAGCTCCCTGTTTCTAAACTTTTTGTATTTTGGAAGAATACAGTATCATATACATTATTGTGAATTTTAACTCTTTCTATATTTGATTCCTACCACTATGCATCATTCCTTCGAAACCGGTCCGGAAGAACTACACCCAGTCTCTTTATTTATTTTCCCTACCCTGGGTGATATGTAATAAACTAATCGCATCTTAACGTAATTATAATTATATATTATATATACAATATGTATGTGTGTCTGTGTATGTGTATGTATGTATAATACACACCAGAATACCCAGCGTTCAACATACTGAAACGTATTTATAAATTGCCATGAGTAGTTCATAATGATTATGTATTACACCTAATGAAGCACTGCTGCATTCATACCTAAAACGTGATCTTGTTTAATGCACTGAGCTTCACTGACGCCATTTATATTTATACAGTTTTTTATGATAGCTTAAAAGTCACCTAACTAATTCATACTCATTAAATAAGACCTTGCGTTAAGTGATTTGAAAACTTTTCTTTTGAAATTTTTTTGAGCGTATTTTGTCTCAGTTTATTCTTGTGACCTTTTAGAATACTTGGAGTGTCGGGAGGTACAACCATGGAAACAGTTTAATTTTTTTGCTCCCAGTTCCTATTCCAAATGTCAAATCATCCCCCAAAATAGGAAATTATTACTTGGAAATAGCGCACTGTCTCTTAATTTACCTTTAATGTAATTAGATACGGCAACGAATTCGGACAAAAATTCTTGACAAAAGGCATCTATCATTTCAAGAGGTTCTGTTTATACACATATGCTGCTAATTAGAAGATGAACAGTTGCACACAACATTGTACATGAATGTTCCAATGTGTGTGTTTATATACATATATATATATATATATATATATTATATATATATATATATATATATATGTATATTTCTATATATATAATATTATATATAATATTTAATATATATGTTATATTTATATATATATTATATATATATAGATATATATATATAAATTAAAATATCTATATCAATATACATATATATAATATATATATTATATATATATATATATATATATATATATATATATATATATATATAGAAATGTGTGTGTGTGTGTGTCCCACACCTACTTGGACGAAAATGAATAAGTATTGTTTTTTTTGTTTTTTTTTTGCGAGGATTATGCAACGTTGCCTTTGTTAGGGGACTTGACATAGCTTGAAAGGGGAGGGGAAGGAGCGGATCCTGGTTATATGTATCAAGCTACTTTGCTCAGATCCTTTAATTTTCCATGCCTCTGACCTTAAATAGAATTTCAGGCAAACTGCTTGCGCCTTGTCTCGTTCTGTTTTAATCAAAGCAGAATTCTCGTCTCCCAAAGCAATTCGCTTAATCTTTGCTTCATCTCCACCTAACATTATATATATCCTGTCACCAAGTCCACACACACACACACACAAACATGCACCTAAGGATATGAAGGAGAAATCGTGGCATCATAAGAGATTACCAAGAAGGTCAGAAGCTTGCTTGCAGTTATGCGGCATCCAACCTTATTTTTTCATATTCTTTGCCTCTTCTGGGTGTGAGTTCGTTTCCTCTGACCCTAGCCTACCAGTCACGTCACCCGTTTGAGGACCAACCCCTCTCTGGAGCCTGAAAAGCTTCTAGTGGTTACGAATCTGCAACCACTGTGCTCAAAGACAACGATGATATCTAGCTACTGGTCGACGACGTGACTTGCTCACCCCTCCTGATGACAAGTGCGCATTGTCTATTTGCAGACGACCGCACTGAGCTTCGCAACTCTGCGACGTCTACTGTTTTTCAGAGTACAGTGTTTTCTTGGTTGTGCCCCGACTGCTGTGATGTCGACATTACCAAACGCTGGCCTCACGTCGGACTGCAAGCTTCCAAAATTGACGAAAGTAACACGTGCATATGCTGCAGATCACGAGGGGAGACTCCATATTCTCAGTGCTGTGACTAGCTGATGTTCGATGGAGATACAGCCTAGTTAAGTACCGGATGAAGGGCAATCTTTATTCAAGATGTTTAAAGAGTGGACTTTTGAAAGCTCAAAGTAGTTTTTAATGCAGTTGCATAGTTGACTTATTACTGTAATATTATTAGTCCGTTTTGTTAGGGAAGTTATCACTTTCGGGTAGTGAAATTTTGTTAGCTGAGAGATGATGAAGAAATAATTGTTGAACTAATGATTGCCTGTCCTTTTTTAAGACTTCTTGTTAAAAAGTCAACTATTTAAGTCTAAATACTTCAATATACATTTTCTGAAATCAGTGTCCCCGCCCCCGTGAAATTCTGCCACCCAAGTCTTGATTAAGTGTGAATTATCGTGTACAGACATCCATTTACCTCCAGCCTACCTTCTGATAATTTCCAGCACAGTAGGTCTGGGTCTTCAACTCTTTTAGTGCCCACAGCAACCCATTGGTATCGTTCTGCCTCCTAATGCTCTTCTAATGCTTTAGCTTTAAATAAAAAAAAATTCTTTTAGGTATAGCTTCTGTATCAAAGCATGTTACGTTTATATAGCAATAAAGATCGTACTAGACTTATGCATAAGTTTACTTTCGTATGCAATTTCAGTCTATTTGGTTCCCAAATACTAATTAGTGAGCTCAGTGTTTGGCCTTTTTTCGTGTTACACTAAATTTCAACTGGAGAGAACCTGCACTAAATATCATTGTTCCTCAATATTTGAAGGATTCAACCTCATTAATCGTTTTCCGCCAATGTAATCTCATCCTTTTGTGCATGCTATGTCCTCATTACTAATCTTTTTCTTCGATTCATTTAGAGTCCATCTCTTTACAGATGTATGATGCGTTCTATTAAGCTAGCCTTATGAATCATGCGGTGTTTTGCTGATTAAAACGCCACCATTTGTATATTCGTCAACATTCTATTGTGACTCATTCTAAACTTCCCCCTTCTCCGACCGCTTCAGTTAATAAAAAGTTCTCTAAAGGGCAAGCAATAAAGATGAAATAATATTCCCTTTAAGTATTCAGGGATACTTTCAGTTGCCATAGTGAACCAAGAACTTCCATACATAATATTGGTCTGTGGTCGCTTCAATTACCTTCTCACACTTAGCTAATTAAAACTTAAATTCATGTGGAGTTCTTAATGTGTAGTATCTCGCTTCAGAAGTATTTCATTTATTCATATTTCATAATCAGTAACAACAGGCCAAGAGTTTAAATAGCTTTTTTAATAAGATTATTATGTCTTGATCTTTGTCTTGCTTGGGCTTTGGTAAATCTTGATTTGGTATTAAGTCTATAAATTATACTAAACTGTTTCACTACAGAGTAATGTAAACCAAGAACTGAATCTTGTTTACATCTTTTCAAATTTTGAATTGTAACTGCCATCCAGTTTTTCTCTCCATTTTAGTATTTTTCATAGAATTCTCATTCATTTATGAATTGAATCGGCCTACAATACAGTAGTTTTCATTATTTCTCGAACTATATAAAAATTATGTTCACCAGTTTTATTTTTCACTCCTAAGCTGTGTTAGAAAAAAGAAAATAAGTAAAAAACCATTGAGAATGTGTTCGTATTGATTTGAATAGAGTAATTGTTGAATGACGAATGTTGCGTGATCATTGCCAGAAACGGAGTTAACCGCGCAGGAGTGTCATATCTCAAGGGAAAGAGAGGAGAAAACAGATGAATCATAAATAATTCAGTTTGTCTGTAAATAAGATATAATTATATAGAGTTAGGGGAGTGCAGTCCTATAGCATCATTTTGAACTTGGTAATAACTCGAGTAATGACAAAAAAACTCTGCCATTACTTTCCGTCAGTAACTCAGGGTTCACTATTGAAGAGCTCTTTCTTATGCATAATATGTTTCACAATACACACACACATTATATATATATATATATATATATATATATATATATATATATATATATATATATATATATATATATATATATATATCATCATCATCATCGTGGCTAACACTCGATGCGAGTATGAATGCTCTGGGATGTCGTTACTGATTGATTCTTATGTCGCTAATGAGACCAATTTATCATATATATATATATATATATATATATATATATATATATATATATATATATATATATTGTAAAGTAAGATGAGATGTATTTAGTATTCTAGAAAAAGGAAAAATCCCACTTAACAACCAGTATTCTTTGTTCACTTGTAAATATATTGAAATGATGGATGAGAATGTTTATGGTTCAGAAGCATAGTTCATTAAGCTTAAGTAACCACAGCATAAGAATCCAAGAAACGCTTTGGTGAAAATATGAGTTAAAGGAATTGATATACAGGTTCTTGAATATGTGTAAATAAAATAATAAATTTAGACGGTTATTCAAATTATGTCAAACCTCTCACTGATGCTAGGTGACAATATTGCATATCAATGACAACACAATAAAATAATAATGATGATGAATATAAAAATTTAAAGCAATATTAATTCACATTTTGGAATGAGATACGAAAAAAGGCATTGACATTTGTTTGAAATTGACGAAAAAAGACTGAAATTTGTTTGAATTTGCTTGCTGAAAGTTTATGTAGTCTAATATTGTACAGATACGTTTCAAACTAATATTAAACTTAAATGCTTATTTTTTTTATTTAATATTAAGAGGCCAGCGCAAGAATGTGAATACATTATGTAGATAGGAACAACAAACCATCATATATAAGGTTATCGTTATGATAAGAATCGTAAGTCGAGGAATTGTAGAGGAAGCTAAGCAGCGTCTCGGATAAATGGTTGTCTTCAGGTTCTATTTTGACGCTAAAACTAGACGTACTAAATGCAGAACGCAAAATTAGAAGGAGCTCTGTATAAAAGCAAAGGACAATGATGCGACAGTCATCTTTTCACCTAAAAGGGGTCAAACCTGATGGACAGGGGAAAGAATAGATGGGGAATAATGGTTTTAAGCGAGTCTTCAGTTATGGCTTATCATAACTATAGACCTTACCTTCATGGGGGTGTCCCTCAAGTTGAGCTCGAGGTTATGGTGGAGCAGCGAGAGGACGTGATGGTGGCAGTCAGAGGCGAAGTATTTCTCGGGCGGAAGATGATCCCCGTCAGAAGTGGTCAGGATAACCGATGCTGTGAATCCGATTCCAGCGCCGAGCTCCAGAACCCTGCGACCTGAGATCAGATAGGGGTAATCGGTGACCCAGTTGGCCAGCACAGCCGCGCCTCCCCAAGTGGTGAGACCGGTGGTGTGATGCACGATCCCACCGCTGCTCTCGAGGAGGGTCACGCCCTTCGGTGTCTCCTCTCTCCCCACGTCGCCGACCAGGGAGGCGTTTCCTTCTCCCCATCCGACGTAGGTCTTGTAGCAGAGCTCCGGGCAGTCCGTCGGTTCCACGATGCCTCCGGAAGTCAGGACCTGTGGGACGGGCCAATTTCGTTCCCGCCACTCTTCGATGAGCCATCGCAAAACGTTTGCTATGTGTTTGGGATCCCTCGGGGCGGTGTTGCTCAGGGGGATGTTGGACGCAGGCCTCTAAGACTCTTCCCTCCAGGTCTTCTGGAGAAAGTTCGTCCTTGGCGGCATCGAGAGCGAAGGACACGTGACTCCACAAGGAGCGAGTGGTCGGTACTCCGGCAAAATGGGCGCGGGTCAGTAAGGAGCACAAAGCAGCAGTTAGGTGACCCATCGCTTCTCAGGTTCCAGAGATGCCAGGCGTTACATTTAATTTATTTACTTCAGTACCAAAACCAGTAATGGTGAATGAAGTGCCGTTACTACACGGTGGCACTACACTGTCTTCATGTTGCCGAAAAACTGTGACAAGAGGGTGATTTTCCACATAAGAATTATTGTTTCAGCAGTACAAGAGCTTTATTGCAGAACAACAGGGAATTCCTCGTGCTTTACCAACCAGCGTCAGATATTTTAGAACTGCAATTGTTTTGATGGGAGCCGTCCTGTAATTACAAAGAAATTTGAGTTTGTGGTCGAAATATTTGTCAAACTACTACTATGATTATTACTGCTACTACTATTAATTAGGATATAACACTAACGATTGTATTTGATTTTATCACACACATAATGTATAATTAGCAACACTGACGATAACTTAGTCTAATCATTTAAACCGCCTGTCTAAAATCAGATATTCAAAATCTATAGAAATAGACAAAAAAGTTCGCTGGTATCCATTAATTTCGTATAAAAGCGTGAGTTATAGATTCTTACACTGCAGGAGAAACGATGAAGCTTGTTTTTTGTCACTTTCCAAAAAACTATATTCTCTCTCTCTCTCTCTCTCTCTCTCTCTCTCTCTCTCTCTCTCTCTCTCTCTCTCTCTAAGATAGATAAAGACCATTAGACGGTTTTACGTCTGAGGATACTTATTCTTCCTGCAAACTTTGTTCCATCCACCTGTTGGTCGTTCGTGTCGTCCTCATTTTAGAGGTCAGGCCCCAACCTTTGCTCTTTTTTTTTTCCACAAAAATGCTCACTGTCAGAAGTGCTCCACCTACTCCTAGGTGTAAAGGCCCTTTTAACAGTGTATATTCGTATGTGCTGTTGTTTTCATCCTAATACCATATCATGTATAATGTAAATTCTGCTACTTACAGATCATAACTAACCTAAGTTTGTAATGGTATAGGAAAGGAATCTAAGGGTCGAACCGGGGAAAATTTTTGTAAACAAATAATTCCTTCACAAATGTGTTCTGGGAGGTCCCTAGTATTACCAAAACAAAACCCTAACGTCCGGAACCCTTAGCAAAATTTTTAGGGAGGTAAAAACGCCACTGACATCGCGATTTGTGTTTACATTTTTGCGTTATAATCCTAAACAATGTATTTCATCGAAAACATTGTTATATACGAAATTAAACTAGATTCAATTACCTCTCTAATGATATATAATGATGTATACTTTGTGGTATTAGTATAGCACCTATGATTCGACAAATGTTGATGTTAAAACCCTGAAAATGCATTTTTTTCTGAATTTTGTCCTTCAGCTTTTTTAATAAGCATTTTCTAAAAACAGCTTCGCTACACTATTAATGTGTAACATTATCTCTATAATTTTCTGTATAATGGTGTTTAATAAAGTATATTGTAATCAGTTTGTAAAGGTGGTACTGCGCGGTTTTGAAAATGTTCCCATTGAAGCTCCATAAGTGCGCTACTTTCACGTTCCATTAATGAGATAGGTAAATCAAAAAGTTTTCCGCACTTGTAATAATAATTTATATGAATAAGATTATAGTCATTTTGACCACGGCGATTTCTTAGATTAGAAATCGTCTCATTTACACTGGCCCGACCTGACCTTGCTGTAACTATTTTTTTTTACGCTTAATTAAAAGTGCATTTTCACGAAACTACTTTTTTCTTCGTAGATAAATAAATTGCATACGCTATGTGTACACCAGTGTACATTGTACACGATTAGTAGGTTATGTATTATATATCTGGTGAAATTCGGAAGAAGGTTATATATGAAACTCGGGAGCTCAGTCGCTTTTAGCATATGTGCAAAATCGTGCATTTTCAGTTTCATATGTAACCTTTTAATTTCACCAGATATATAATACATAGCCTACTAATCGGGTACAATATACATTGGCATATACCACTGCGTACGCAATTTATTCATCTATGAAGAAAAAGGTTGTTTTTTCGTCAAAATGCATTTTTAATTTTTAAGCCTTTGAAAAAAAACGTTACGGCCGGGTCAGGTCGGGCCATAGCAAATGAGACGATTTCCAATCGAAGAATTCGCTGTGGTCAAAATGACTATCGCCTTATTCATATCAATTGCTATTGTCAGTGCAGAAAACTTTTTCAAAACCACGCAGTACTACCTTCACAAACTGAGTAAAATATACATTATTATACACCACAGACAAATTATAGAGACAGTGGTATATATCAATAATGCAGCGAAGCTGTTTTTAGAAAATGCTCATTAAAAAAGCTGAAAAACAAAATTCGCAAAAATGCATTTTCAGGGCTTTAATATCAACTTTTGTCGAATCATAGGTGCTATACTAATATTACAAAGTATACATCATTATACATATATCATTAGAAAGGTAATTGAATCTATTTTAATTTCGTATATAACAATCTTTTCGATAAAAATGCATTACGTAGGAGTATAACGTAAAAAAAAAATTTTAAAAAAGCAATCGCTATTTCGGGGACGTTTTTGCAACGCTAAAAGTTTTGCTAAGAGCCCCGGACATTTTTAATATTTTTAATGCTAGGGACCTATATGGTTACAAATTTTATCCCGGTTCAACCCTAAGAATCCCCTCCTAAATGGAGTTTAATTGGGAACCCTTTTGGGAACCCTTTTCGAACCATACCACCATCACAAACTAAGATATATATTATTATACACCGTTATATAGAAAATTTGTTATATTTTAATAGTGTAACGAAAATATTTTCAGAAATTCCCAATCTAAAAAGTTTAGAAGTATAGCGCGAAAATATTTTTTTTAAAAATGCGATTTTGGGGGTTTTGCCCCTTAAATATTTTGCCCGGGCCCCGGACTTTTTTTATTTTTCATTCATTTATTTATTTATTTATTTATTTATTTTGTAGATACTAGGGACCTATTAGAACACATTGGTGAAGGAATTATTTGGTTACAAATTTTTTCCCTGTTCGGTCATTTCTCATGCTAAAATTCCTTAACTAGTATAGAGACTTGACCTCTTGGCCATCCCACTGGTGACGAAGCACCTATCACTTATAATTCCCCCTGGATGTGAATTATTCTTGAGGTATAGTGAATTGGGAATTATACGAAATTGGTGACAAATATATATTAGCAAATTTATATATAGTGTGTGTGAGTGCGTGTATGTGCGCGTGGTGTGTGGTATGTATGGAGGCTGAACCTTCATGAGTTCATATATACTTATGCAAATACATTACAAACATAGATTACTATAGTTATAATCTGTATTTTCACGCGTGTTAGAGCTATTGTACCCTCAAGCACATGGAAAGAGCGCTTTAACGAAAGGGAAGCAAATAAGACTGATGACAATGACTCTCTCGGATAAACAAGACATTGGAATTTAACCTCGATCGATGCGTAGAATTGTAAAGAAATTCCAAATTCTCATAACATCTGTAGTGACATGATGGGATATATTGAAAAATTATCCATGGAAATGCCTCTTGAGGTAGATATGTCAATTTACGCAAAGATGCGCGAGACAGATGTTTACAAACATGCTCCTTTTTAACTTGAAGAAAGTTAGGTTAACGTTTTGAAATATTTCAGAAGTGCTACTCATCCTATTGTTGATTTCACCGTTCACTGCTTGACTTTCTCGAGATGGTCACCAGAAAAAACAAAGAAGAACACTCACGTTTATCACATCCTACTGACCGTGACAGCGACCACCACACAGCGCACCACTTGGCACAGGTTGCGAGGGGAAACTGAGAACTGCCAGTAGCGATAGAGGTGTTCTTGAGGGCAGCCTGGCACTAGCACTGGCACTGATTTCAGTGCCATGGGACCACTTGGCACGCGCCCGCTTTGCTCATATTTCTCTTTTGTCTGTGGGCCTCTTGAGGATTTGAGGCGGTTGTCGTGAGGGTGATTCAACCTCCTCAAAGGTTCGCGTCTGTATGGCGGCGTTGCACGAACGCAAACAAATCCGTCGGATGATGAAGAATTTTATGATGCTGTGTTTAAAAAAATTACCATTGTTTGTATGACTCATAACTGGAGTGCATTTTTTTTTATAAATGCATCAGAAATATATTTGTTTATGTACGTATACGTATAGTTATATGTGTATGCAAGATTC
>NC_087221.1:14301815-14306815 GCF_015104395.2 Macrobrachium nipponense | reverse complement strand
CTGGTCTTTCAAACCCCAACACAACGGAAGAAATGGGTAATGACAGAAAAGCACTGGGTGTTGATTTTCGATTATGGCGAAAGGGGTCTGGAAGAACCCAGTTTGGGAGTATGATCCAGTCTGGATATTGCAGCTGCATATGGAAGTGTATTACTGTGTGGGGAAATCTTGTTCGTAAAACAGACTGGGCTTATTAGTTTGTCACGCTTTTTTTCATTGGCATAGCTGTCGCGTAGATAAACTTGGCGTAACTGAAGTTGATAATACGTAAATTATGGCATTGTAGCCTATAGCAGGACTCATTGGGTAAATTCAATTACCACAAAACACCGGTCAAAAGGACTTACTGGAGTTCTTATTTATGTTTATGAGATGTGTAATGTATTCAATCAAGCAACCGTAGGTCAAAGTTGGTAACGCTTTGTCAGAAAAGAACACTATTTGTAGCTAACCTATCAATATGCTTTACTGTCTCCCGCATGGCTGTGGCAGAAAGAAAACTACAATTAGAAAGAAAAATGCAGTTATTAATTGATTAAAAAACGTAATTTGGGTTCCTTGATCAAGGAAGCATACTCTCTAGGTTTAAAATTTGACGAGAAACTTACTTGGATTCTCTACCTATAACATTCACTTTAACTGGGGAGCTTACGGAAACTTTATAAACCTCTGAATGATTGACAAGATTTCATATAGTTGTTAAACATTTTCAGTTAAAACTAACCAGCTCAAAATGTTAGAACCTGTCCGCCATGCTAGAGTTTACCTTGCAACTGAGGCTTTTCAGTCATCTGTTGCTAGCCTACTTGTTGATGATGGAGAGATGTCTCTTTATTTATGTCGCCTGTCATCACTACTTAAATGAACTGCATTAGAACACAAAAACTGCCCTATTCCATGGCTTGGCTTTAGCACCTGCAAATAGATAATGTTTTAATAAATTTTGTGAAAATAACGCAAGATTGCCACAGCTTATTAGTTGTATAATTAAGAATATTTAAGAAATCTTTAATATCTTGAGCAACCCTGTAGACACTAATTCCATACTACATCTGCATGGAAGTTACCTGCTGTCATATTTTGCTGGTATTTAGTGGGATCAAGAAGAATAAACCAGAGGGGGGAAATGCAATGCCTGTTTTTAGAGCATACATCAGAGTAAGTATTTATTTTTACTGGTGGCTTGATAAGGGGTTGTAATGGTAGGCTGAGTCGTAGAGGAGCCATCCTTTAATGTAGCATTGAATTTTAAAGCTGATCTGTATGTTATTTTAACCGCATTAGAACACACTGCAGTTCTTTCAAGTTCTAAATTTCACAATTATATATTTCCAGAAATCCTTTGCAGTCTCTGGGAATTTTCAATACTAATCATGTAATAGTACTGGAAGTGTGGCATAGATTAAGTACTGGAAATATCGCATAGATTATTTTTGCACCATTGCTGAGAAGCAGTTTCATTTCATTGGGTCCTGCTTATGAACATATACAAAAACGAAAGGACAGATTAGCAATTAAGTGGCAGCGACAAATCTGGTTCCTATCGGATTTCTTTTCATGCACTTCAAAGTCAATGGAGGGTTTGTAACAAGAGACTTCCCGGTAAAATGAAAGACAGAACTCCGAGCGTACACCCTTTGCAGTATAGTATGGAGCCAAGGAAATGGTATCGTATTGGCCATACGCGGTTGACGCGTTGCCCCCTTGATGTATGGAGATGACTTCCTGATCGAATTCCCCAGTCATTAGGAACTGTAAAGCTTCTTCCTTTAATTCCTGTGGATAGTAAGGGATGCAGATGGTATAGTATATAATATAATATATAATATGTATGTATGTGACCAACTTCTGTATTGTTACAAATCCCACCATTATTAAGCATTATAGTCTCTCCTAAAACTTACACAACCTATTATTACTATCTGTGTCCCTACTATCCACAGGAATAAAAGGAAAGGGCTTTACTGTTCCTGAGGACGAGAGTTCGATCAGGCAGTCATCTCAGAAGAACTGGTTTTCTCCATCCATCAGGTGGCAATGGGTCAACCGCTTATGGCCAATCGATGCCATTTCCTTGGCTTTATACTATATTGCAAAGGGTGTATGCTCGAAGTACTTGTCTTTCATTTTGCTAGGACCTGTTTCTAGCAGCTGTTCATGTCACAGACCCTCCATTGACTTTGAAGTGCATGAAAAAAAAAAATCCGATAGAAACCAGGTTTGTCGCTGCCGATTTATTTGATGATCTGCCCTTTCGTTTTCGTATATGTTCACAAGCAGGACCCAATAAAATGAAACAGTAGCCTCCTCCACCACTCTTGGGAAAAATCGCCATCAACGTGTTGTCTGGTTTCGTTTAATAATGTTAAAATTAAAGGGCCTGGCCCAGGTAGAAAAGGTAGGGGGGGTGGGGTGAGCGGGCGGCGGAGTTTGTTTGTCACCAACTGAGGGGCTGGTACAATATATTTTAGTGGACAAACAACTTCTATGCTTATCTGCTGTTGGGGTTCCAATACCCTCAGCCTTCTAAGAAGTCGGTGTATTTCTTCCCCCAACAGATGCGTACTCTTCATGAGCTATGTGTATGTATTCCTGGCCACCGTCACCAGCCACCTCCCTGTCCCTGGGAACTTCCACAAAATAGTTTTCATTGGCCGTATTCAATTTTGCTGATAGAAATGAGACTCATGTGTGCCATTTTTCTTGTTCATGAGGGTAGTAGAGAACACTCAGACTTATTGCAAGTGATCGGTTACATGAATATCAGTATCTCATCCAGAGTTAAAAAGGCACCTTGTCATTTTTCCAGAGTAATGACCTCGGTTTGGTTGTCAGTCATTGGGGACGTGGTGTTCACCTATTTAGATATTAGTCACAAGGAGGATGGCAGAAGAGCATAAGATGAATTTGATTCAAGCACCAGACGACTTAAATCTGAGTGGCAAGAAACTCAGAGGACCTGTTTTTTAAAGGGAGATAGATAGTCCTTTGTCATATAGTAGGCCCAGGGGGAATTAATTAAGCCTTGCCCAGATAAAATCGAGGCCTTCAAGTTTTCCCACGTTTAACCACAGGGAAGGAAGCAGTGAGTTTTTGGTAGTTTGCAAGGTATCATAGAGAACGCATTCGGGATTCTGGTCAAATTGATAGGGTGTCAGATGAGGTAAAGGGGATCCTGTAGAGACATTGCCTTTTTGTAGTTTAAAGACAGCTCTGACAAGTGATGCCCTGCTGATGTATCCTCATTATGACTAGCCCTTTTTAGTCACTATAAGCCAGTCATATTGTATTTGGGGTTGTTATAGCATAAATTAATGATATAAGGTGGAAAGACCTATTATAACGAATCTCGAGCACTGAAGAGGACCGAGAAAAATTATAGCAATTTTGATCGAGAGGCACTTGCGATATTGTGGGTTTTGGTAAGGTATCGATATTTCTTTTTGGGACAATTTATCCATTCGCTGGCAGATCATCAGGACTTAACTGTAGATAAATTTGTTAGAGAGATTGTTAGAAATTAGCGCAGTCTGGTTCAAGTCCATAGAGGGGAAAGCAAATAGGTGGTCGATGCACTTTCCGGAAATCTGTTTCCAGAGGTCACGACACGGAATCATAAACGAAGAAGAAAGCCTTTTATCCAGAGCTGAGAGAAAAGAAAACTGGTCAGTTGTGCTCTTCTCATTGTAACCTGAGGAGAGAGAGAGAGAGAGAGAGAGAGAGAGAGAGAGAGAGAGAGAGAGAGAGGTTAGGAGAGGGAAGAGAGAGAGACGGAGGAGAGAGAGAGAGAGAGAGAGAGAGAGAGAGAGAGAGAGAGAGAGAGAGAGAGAGAGGAATACTTTAAATAGGTATTGAAGTTAGGTAGGGAAAAGAAACAGGGAGAGCAGAAGGGGGTTTTCCCGCGGACGCATGCCCCGAGGATGAGGGATGAGATTGGTAAGGATGGAGGATTCAGGTATTTTGGAGAGGACAGAGACAGGAGTAAGAGTGGATGGATCTTGGACATAATGGCAACGATCACTGGGGAAATAGCACAGTGGCCTATGTTCATAAATCCAATGTTTAAGAAATTTTTGACTGAGGAAGGAATACTATATTTTTCTCATGAAAAGAAACGAGGAGAATATTGTTCCCTTGTAGTGCTCCCTTCCTCTCTAATAGATAGAGCCATGGCAGTGTTGCACGTAAGCCCAGGCGAATACACTGGATATTTGGGGATTGAAAGAACACTGAAAAAGAGCATAGGATCATTATTTTTGGTTTGGATGAAAGAGACCATGGCTGATTATATTACCAGTTGTCATGTTTTCAACTGTAAATACAATTGAAATATCTAATGCCTAGCTTAAGAGTACAGGCAAGACCCAGTGCTGCCCTACTCAGTGATCATGTACCCAGCAAGACGCAAATTATTTGGGAGAATTTTACAAATTAAAAAAATTTCTAAACATTATCAATCCCATGTATATCCAGTGCATAAAGATGTACTGTCAAGCACGTTAGGCAAATCAGTACACCCATATCCAGGCATACGAGGTTTCTTAGCTGAGGCAGATTGTGGCGAAGGAGAGGAAACAGTTAAAACTCTTGCTTGTTTTCTTTGTTGATTTGGGATGCGAAGATGTTCCAACGCTGTATGGTACGTCTCATGATTTTTTGACACCTGGAACCAAAGGTGTGCTGAGTGTTGATGTCCAGGTATTGGACTTTCAAACAGATTGTGTTGTGTTGAAATGATGTAAGGTGCTGACTATAAAAAGATAACTAGGTGGAGAAATAGTTATATGTGTCATTCTAGGTTGGCTGTTACTGATACAATCATGTTTAATCATATCAGGTCGGGATACAATGAAAACTAGCATGCTTATGTCAAGAATTTGTGCCACTGACATGATACGAATAGTGCTGGTAGCAGCCTTGGTAGGGACAAAAGGTGGCAAAGTTCTCAAAGTGTTTTGAATGTTTACGTAAGTTAGCGCTTGTTGTAAACGGGTTTCAGT
>NC_087221.1:14284315-14299315 GCF_015104395.2 Macrobrachium nipponense | reverse complement strand
TAGAGCGGCAACATATGGTTTAACCACTGAAGGTTGTTAACAACGTAGTTGAGGTGTGTATACCATGAGTGAATCGGGAAGCCCTGTCCACGCACTGCAGACCATGCAGTTTTCTTTAGGCGACTAGAACAAACAATGACTGGCTAGAATTGGGGTTATGATATGAATTTTCAGGTTTATTATTTGTTCCTACAAGATTACATACATACATTTCAATCAATGGGACGAGAGGTTGTAAACTAGTGCCACATCTCAGTCAGTCTGACTAATGGATGACCCTCTGCTAGAGTTAATATTCACCAAGTCAGTATGTAGTATTCACATATTAAAGTAAAGAATAATAAGGCTCTCCCCCCTTATTTGGCTTTAGTCTCTGGAAAGATGCTTGCTTTAATAGTTCACCTGCATCTAGCCAGACAAGCATGAACACAAGTTGGACTATCAGTAATTGAGAAGCAAAGGCGGGGAAGGGACCAGGATCTTTATGACTGCTTCACCAAACTAAGCCCAACCATGTACCTTAGATGAGATGCTTTTCTGTCCAATAAGGAGAATGAGTAATTAAACAGTAGCTCAAGCAGCCACCAAAGCAATCGTGGTAAAAAGTGTCACAGGGCCTATGGATGCCCCATTATAGGAAGAGATAAAGAGGGTTCCGTCCTTCAGACCCCTGTGATACTAGAAACAGATAGTTCAACCTGAAAGGAAGTAGGATACAAGCATTTGCTCAATAAGTTAGGATCCCGTTATGTGGCCCTTGCTCCATTTAGAAAACTGGATTCCTGTTTTATGAACGCAAAGTCAGAACTGGAAAAATATTGCCTTTTAGTTAGTGGGAGCAAGATGAAAAGAAAGCATTTCACTTCAGGGGAACTCTAGACCCTACCAAAAGCTCTGGTATTGGGAGTTGATCTTAAGCTTGGATCATAGCTAAAAAAAAAAAAAAAAAAAAATCGCTAAGGTAGAAAAAGTCGAGTTGTATGTAAGTCCCATTAAATGCTTCCTGCAGATATAATCCTTCTTAGGAAGATTCGCTTGGGAGTCGAGGGAAAGGGTTTGCTTTATTTTTTTTCTCATTTCCGATTTTATTTGTTCCTTCATTATCTATAATTATATATGCCTGTTGGCTCCGGTGTTTGGCCTTGGGACATAAATTTTTAAGTCAATCGATCTATTATAATCTTAGAGATTCACTATCTTGTTTTGTTTGGTTCATTTTATAAGAAAAGACATCCACTCAGTCCTTCTTCGCAGAACATTTTTATTAAAATGATCCAAGTCAGTCACAGGACTCACTTTCTCTTTTATTTTTATTTTTTTAACACTGGAGATTCCACTATATTTCCCGTCTCTCTTCCTTCCTTGTTAAGTCTACGAATAGTCATTTCTGACACTTGTTGCTTCAGAGGTTCTTTGGATAGCCTTTGAAACATCAGTTACAGGACCTCCTTGTTGTTTTTCTAAAATGAAGTATTTCAGGACATTATAGACTAAATCCTTGGCCTCAGATGGTGGGTGAAGGCATTTGCGAGAGTCACTTGGGATGTCCCACGCTGTCCATACTTATCACAGTGGCTGACCGAGAGCGAGTATCCTTTAATGATATTGACCATGACCTTTTAAATCCTTTTATAAATCATAGGACCCCTAAACTCAGATCTGGCATCGCCAGAGAAAAATATGCCATATCTTCATTTTCATTAATGAAACGAAGATTTTAACCAAGATTAGGCAAAATAAGATATATTCAAAATATCTGATTGAAACAACTACATTTCAAGAAATGAAAACTATTTCAATAGGCTCCATGAAGCTAATATGATCACCATAACATGAAAATTGGCAACGTATGATATCTCCGCAAGCCACACCACAGCGATCTTAGAAAAGTAAACGCACTATAGTTCGACAGATCTAAACTGAGAGATTGTTTTCGTCTTTGGGTAAAAGCCCTGTTGCCACATTTACCAGTATCCAGTTTTGAATACCTTACTTTATAACATATGAATCAATAAATCGGTAGTTTGAAGTTTTTAGCATGTTTTGCTGAACTTAATCACATATTGTGATTATAATTTTATTTGTAAATAAAATGAGAAATCGCATTTATAAACGTGACAACTGTTTCAAAAGACGTTGCCACTTTTCCTGTTACCTTTGACAGGCGATATGCAGATGGGCCAAGCCTATTAAACCATGAAGTTTAAAGGAATTATCTCTTAAGCTACCCTTTGGATAAGCCCCACCGGTCTAGCTGAGAACTCTAGCGCCAAAAAGAATGACTTCTTGCTTTAGGTTACCGAGAACAATAGTCAGTAGGAAAATTAATTCATTCCTACAGAAAGCACTCTGTGAAACGGCATATGCAGTTAAGCATTACGAAAACTTGCAAACAGGCGATGCTGCAAAGGATAGCTGTTATTAAACTAAGATCATCTGACGACGAAGAGTCTTCGCAATGTACATTTTGTATAGAATCATATTATTACAATTCCTGTAGTAATTATTGTTAGTAAATTTTTTGTCTCCCAATGATGAGTTTATGTGCAACAACCTTATAAAAAGTAAAAATTGTTACACGCAGTAGATTTATGAGTTATAACACGGTCCAGACCGTGAATGAAAAAGGAATGAAATTTAAGTAAATCAAAACTTGATGAATGAAAATGAGGGGGAAACCTAAAATGAAGAGCAATGAAAAACAAAATATTACAAACTTGTTTAGAAAATGGATAGTATGGCAGACGGAAAATTCAAATAATAAAAAAAAATAAATAGAAGTGATCTACTGGCAAGATTATAAGAAAATGCCATAAGACATCCATATTGAATGGCTATTACCGATTTTTATTACTTCTAATGAAAAAGATCATCATATAAAATATTTAATATAATATGCAAAATTTAAGGGTATAGGTCATAACAAATATAACAATAAATAGTCTCAAAAGTAATAACCAAATAGAATGGGGATCGAGTTTACGGATTAGGATTTATACGGTCAGTTTCATTAGGTACTGTCCCAAATATTGCCTCGCTGGGAGATGGCTGAGGACTTAAGAAGGGGACGATTTAAAGGTTAAGAGAGAACTGGCAACAGAGTTTTTCTCAAGGAAGTAAGCAATCTATCTAAGTATTTCTCTGATTTCAGAAGTCTTAAGTACTTCCCTGGTTCTACCTCACTTCAAGTAAATTGAAGGAAAACAGCTCAATTACCACTCTGTTTCTACCTAAACAAATCATATACTTATATAATGGTGAAAAAGAAAGCACTCATAAAAATTTTAAATCAAAAATTTATAATCAAACTCAAAATTTATAAGTGAAATTCACAATATCAGGGAAATTTACTGTTACTTGAAAACAAATCATAGTTTAATCAATTCTTTAATTAATTAAGTAAAAATAAATCAAAATTAATTTATCACAAAATTCAAGAAAATTGATTAATTTAATCAAAATTTAAAAGTGTTAGGTAATAATTAAAATTTGGAAATTAATTCACAAGTGCTAAACAACAATGAAACTTGAATAGAATTCTAAGTAAATGCAAATTAATTCACAAGTGTTAAATTCAATTAAATGTGCAACGATTAATTATTGAAAACAACTTAAGTTAATCAAATGGTGAATGCAAATGAAAACACATCACAGAAAAATATGGAAAATACAACATTTGTAAAAAGCACTAATCGCACTCAATGTAAAATGAAAACACACTCTTCAATAAGAAAAAATGGATAAATGCACAAAAAATCACTTCAAATGAAACAAACACAAAACAAAAATTTGCAATGTGTAAAAATTTAATCAGTTTCACCCAAACCACTGTAACTATTAGTTGCAACTAATAAATCTTGTGTTACCACATTACCTTGGTACCCATTTTCTTTCTGCTGCAGCTAGCTCTAAAATTTCACCACACAGTTCACAATATTTCAAAAAAGAAAAGGTGCCGTTACACACTTGTACAATGTTTGTTCAGATTCCACAATAAACACTAAATAATACTAAATAACTCTAAGAAATATCAAATCTGAAATCTAAAATTTACGAGTGGCCAATGATTAAGTATAAAATCTTTACGTTACGTTAATGTAAAATCATATATGGTGCGGGTGAGAGAGAGAAAGAGGAGAGAGAGATCCAAACGCAATGAGGTTTTAAGTAAGAATGAATTGTCCTTTCGTGCGGTAGCTGAACAGCGGATATCGTCACACAAAACGTTTTGGGGCCGAGAGACAGTTACTTTCATAAAAATTCTCTTTCAAAACAATATCTAAAAAGAAATTGGAATTACAATCACAAATAACATTTATTATTACATGATTTAAGATGATAAAAGTATTTTAATATAAAAGGAATGATGATTTACAAAGAAAGCAAAACTAAATGACGTCATTCATAAGATTTTAACAATTAATGAATCATTGTTTATTAAAAAATTGGTCCCCTCACTGAACACCCCTGCCACGTTTACACCTCTTTACCTCTCGTGAACTATTTACGTCTTTTATTAGTCCTTCCTCTGTCTTCACACTCAACGGTCAGTCCTTATTTGTATTTTTATCTGTGATTATTTTATTGTACCTTACATTGCGCATTTTAATATTGTAGCTTAATTTTATTGTACTAATTAGATAAGGTTACTTTGTAGCTTGAAAATGAGACCTGCTGGTCGGCTTCGAAACGTTGCAACTTAATAAATATGAGTTCCTTGACCTGTTAGTGTGCTTCCTCTACCTTCATTGTATAGTTGAGTTTAGAGACACCTCCGCCTGTTGAATATATATATATATATATCTATATATATATATATATATATATATATATATATATATATATATATACATATGCACACATATATACATACATATATATATATATATATAGCAGATGAAAAGAGGGGGAATGGCTAATAATATGTGTAAAATGCCAATGTAATGTTAGTGATGTCACATATCTCTTCTCGCTTAGAGACAAGCAGTGGTGCAGTACAAGTTCACTTGAAGAAAGGTGTTTGTTGACCAAGCAATTTGATTCAGAGATCACTCGCCCGGTCGGGGCACTTGTGAAAGACGCATTCTTTGAGGTGAACGATAAGAGGTTAAGCGGTTACTCCGAGTGCCGGGAGAGAACGCCCATCGTTAAGGTAGGCCATATTCTATAAAAAACTTAGAAAAACTGTTACCGTTTGAAAAGAGAGAGAAGTGTGAAATACTCTCTTTACGTGAATACTTTGAAAAGAGTGATGTGTGGGATATGTTTTTATGCCTATTATCTTTATTACAGATGGGTCCAATTCCATGGTTAATTAGAGATGGGATTCTCTAACCTGACTAATACGAGACAGTGACAATTTGGGTTTGGGAGTGAAACCTTAGTCAGGAGGGTAGAATGTTATCTTACTGGTTTCTTTATAGGCAGATTTAGCTTTTTATGCCATTATGACTTGTTAATCATTTTGTTCTATTTTATAACCAACTGCTTTGGGAAATAAATAGTATATTTTTGTATTTATGCAGTCTTAATAAGCCTAGTGACATGGTTGCAGACAGGGCACCGTTGGCAACAGGTAAGAGTCCCCAGTTTGTGTAATTTAGTGAATAAGGAAGGGGGAATACAGTGGTGGCAGCGTGTTTAAAAGGCTTTTTATATATTTTATAAGCTGTAGGTACGCTCCGAAGGGACGGGTGACCAGTTAGAAATAGGGGGTCTCTTCTTTTTTTGGTAGGAAAAAGGGGTTATTAATCATGTCACAGGCAACTTGGGGTTCTTTTTGCTGATTCAATGTGTTCGACAGAGAGAAGCTGTCCCTCAGACTTCCTCTCCCAAGCTAAGTCAGTTTCAATTTCTTGAGGTTACGGAATAAAGGTGTTTTAAAACATGAAGAGGAAAAGTTTAATTTTCGACATATTAAAGTGTTTCGCAGTTCGCGCATATTTGCGGTGTGTATACGAATTCGGTTCCCGGTCGTATGAAGACGTGAGTGTATTTTCGAGTTTTTTCTTTCATATTTTTTTCCTTTTATCTTTTGTGTATTTTTTTTTTACCCTTTTGTTGTTGTTCATGTTCCTTGTATTTGTTTGTGGCAAATTTACTTGAGCGAAATTTTTGTTGCGAGTCACGCCAGAGAGAGAGAGAGAGAGAACTGGGGACGAGACACGTTTGCTGAGGCAAATTGACTGGCAAGCCTCTTGCATTCTTTTTCTTTTGCTATCCCCTCCTAATTATTATTATTTTTTTTTGTTATTGTCATTTTCGTGGGGTTGTTATTGTGACTGGGGACGGGGCGCGCTTGCCTTTTGTTATCCATTATTGGGAGAAAATTTGTGTTGATTTTTCTTGATTGGGTTTAGTGTATATAAATACATTGATGTTATTGAGATCGGGGAAGCTTATTGAACAAATAATCCTTCGGAAACAGGATAAAATGGCGGATACTAAGCCTACGATGCTACTACATCATGTGACGAACACAAGTGCTGGCGTTAGCCCATTCAAAGGGATTGTAGATGGCGTACTGTCACAGCCTGTAAATATTTTCATAGAAGGAGTTAATAACTATTTAGCGGGAAAGAATATAGTAGACGATGTAGAGGCATTTAGAGAGGCGAAAGCTTTGCTAGATTTCAATAAGGGAGACCTCAGTCACAGGTCAAGGAGTTTCCAATTTACAAAATGTTGTACCTGGACAGACTTGCAAGCATTTTTGAAAACAGCATATGGCTCAAAGGAACACGGAGATATGGTGAGAGACCTTCGGGGTCTTTGTAAACTACGGAAAGGCACTAATAGCCTTGTAGAACATAGTTCAAAGCTGTTTGACGCAGTGGCAGATTGGGTAGGAAAATTGACAACATCTAAATGGGTTACAGGGGATAATCTCCCTCTAAATAATGTTCATAAACTGATCTATTTTTCCCTGCTCTTACACGAGGTACCCGATGCAATAGTGGATAGCTTTGATGAAAAGATTGAGCCTACCTCAGACGAAGAATTACTTTACCCAAATAGATAAACACAGGTCTAAATGTCCACTGTAGATAGCACAATTTTTAACGGGGACACGGCCCGAGGGATAGAGTACAGAGAGACACGGAACTTTCTCCTCTTCGTCTGTGCGCAAAAGTTGAGTATAACAAAAGATCGATCGGTCAAAGCAACAGCAGTTGCGCTGTTTCAACTGCAATAAACCAGGACATCCAAAGAAATGTAGGGTTAAATATTGTGGAATTGTGTAGGGTTAAATATTGTGGAATGTGTAAAAAAGTACTGATCATTGTTGGCAGTCTTGTCCGTCTGGTAATTATAATGTGAGAACTTCCCAGGCAGGTCAAACCAGAGGGCAAAGGGATCGGCGAAATTTTTGGAAGCCCGATCAACAAAAAGGGTACAGGTGATTGGTAGATGCCATTGTGGTCTCGTGGGGGACGCCACAGAGCCCAAGCCTATAGTCTATGGAACAGTAGGGGCTGTGGATATCCGTATTTATAGACTCAGGGGCCTCAATAAATCTAATGGACTATAATTTGCATCAATCCATGTTTTCCAACTACCCTTTGCAGCCCTCAACGGAGACGGTGTGTGATTGCAAGCCCATAGATTAAATACCTGGGTTGTGTTCAAATACAGTTTACTCTCGGTGACAGTGTTAACAGAACAATTTTGGGTAATAAAAGGAATTGCGTTGGGCAATAAATTTTTGCTGGGTCATCCTGCTTGTAGAAGACACAAGATTTCGATCCATGCCGGTGCTAATGGGATAACAGTCGGAATGCTGGGTTATTTCACATCATATGAGGACGTGAATAGAATGGAGACATGGAGGTTATTGAAAAAAGAGAAGAGGTACTCGGTGGTATTAATGGCGGTGATACGAGTGTTATGGAGAAAGGTAATATTAAAACACACATTGGTGATATGGGAAATGATTACGGGGGTTCTATCAGAGTTCACAATGGTAACAATGATAACAATGGTGGTGATGATACTAATATGGATGTTATTTCTGATGCTAACAATGCTGGGGATGATACTGAGGGTGGTAATTTGTATGGGGTGGTGAAAAGGGGAGATACTAACCACAAATATAGAGGTGTTTTATCTGAAGATATTATGTTACTACCAGGTTCGAGACTATGGTAAAAGTTAAATTGAAGGAAATGAGAAAACCCACAGATGTGTGTGTTATTGAAAATAGCGAAAAGCTCAGAGTGGTTGTTAGCACGGCATCGGTGAACAGTGTATCCAAGGATGGGTTTACGTGGTTGGAGTTGTTAAACTGTAATGATACAGTTAGGAGATACCAGAAAAACACATATATATTGGATTTCCAAGATTGGAATTGTGATAGTGGTTCAGTGGCTATCGTAGAGAGGAAACCTGAGTTTTCGGAGGCAGAAATGCAGTCAAGGAAACGAACATTCAGAGAACATTTAGCTAATGCGGATTATAGCGAACACGTTGAAGCCGTACTCTTGGCAGAATTTGGGGATACGGTAGCCTTAGAAGGTGATAAATTGGGGTTGACTAATGTGTTAGAGCATAAGGTAAATTTGGAGAGTAACACAAAACCTTTTTATATTCCTGCATATCGCATACCTTTCAAAATCAGAGAACAGGTAGAGAAAGAGGTTAATAGATGGGAAGAAGAAGGAATCATTAGACCCAGCGTGTCTCCTTACAACTTTCCCTTGTTAGCGGTGCCTAAGAAAGACGGTTCGGTCTGAGTATGCGTCGATTTTAGACGTTTGAATGAGAAAACGATCCCTGACCGCTACCCAGTCGCATGCATACCAGATCTTTTTGTTGAAATTGGGGGACATAATATTTATAGCTCAATTGATTTGGTGCAGGGTTTCTTACAGGTCCCTCTTAGTGAGAGTAGCAAGGAATATACCGCCTTTTCAGTGCCCAAGGGACACTATGAATTTACGCGAATGCCTTTCGGTTTATCGGGCAGTCCGATGACTTTTACCAGGTTGGTGAACACAGTTTTGCACGGGTTATTGGGCAAAAATGTTTTTGTGTATGTGGATGACATCCTGATCGCAACGGACACGATTGCGCAACACCTGGAAGTGCTTACAGAAGTACTTAGGAGGCTTAGATAATTTCAGCCGGGGTTGAAAATCAAGCTAGCCAAGTGCTCGTTCTTGAAAAAGCAGATCACATATCTAGGTCACGTCATATCTAAGGAAGGGGTTAGAGTAAATGACGATAAAGTCAAAGCAATAGCGAATTTTCGCAACCCCAGATCAAAGAAAGAGATTAAGTCATTCCTGGGTATCGCCGGCTTCTTTAGGAGATTTGTAAAAGGGTTCTCTAATATAGCAGCTCCCCTAACTGATGTGTTGCGGGAAGACGATCAATTTCAATGGAAGGAACCCCAGGCGGAGAGTTTTCAAAAGCTCAAAGACGTGCTAATGAATCCCCCTGTTTTGAAGTTTCCAGATCTTAAGGAACCTTTTACATTAGTGCCCGATGCAAGCCAGGAAGGTATAGGTGCTTGTCTTATGCAAACGTTCGATGGGAAATTTCATCCTATAGCTTTTTTATAGCAGGAGGTTCAGGACAAAGGGCAGCAACGAGAAGTCCATGGCCACCATAGATAAAGAAGCCTTTGCAATAGTAATATATATATATATACTGTATATATACATACACACGCATGCGCGCACACACACACACACCCACACATATATACTATATATATATTTCCATAAAATAAAAATAGCAGGAAAAGACCCACTAGTAAATAACCCCAGTGACAAACAGGCCATTAACAAGTTATTTTCAAAGGTAATATCAAGTCAAGAACTGACTCAGAACTGTCCTAGAACCACTAAAGAAAATGATTGCTAAAAGAACTGTATCACAGAACCCCCTGTTCACCACATCCATCGTTTGTCAGAACAGAACTAGATCCTTTTAGACAGAATAGACACATCTCATACTCACTGTCAAGCGCCAATGGGAAATGATCTGAATAGGGGGATAATTTCCCATTGGCGCTTGACAAAATAATAAAGTTAGTTGAATTATGTGTCTCTAATAACGTATTTTCATTCGGGGAATCATTCTATAAGCAAAAATTCGGTTGTAGTATGGGTAGTCCTTTAAGTCCTGTTTTAGCCAATTTGTACATGGAATAATTTGAAACTACAGTAATAAATGCAATAAACCCAAAAACATGCTGTGGATGAGATATGTGGATGATATTCTAACATTTTGGGATAATAGGTGGGGCAAGTTTAATGAATTCTTCTCAAAATTAAACGCATTAGTGCCCAGCATCAAATTTAAAGTTGAATGGGAAACTGACAACAAAATTCCTTTTCTTGACGTTTTAATAATCAGAGATACGACAGAATACAAATTTACCATATACAGAAAAGGTAATATATATATATATATATATATATATATATATATATATATATATATATATATATATATGTATTTATATATATATATATATATATATATATATATATATATATATATATATATATATATATATATATATTTATATATATATATATATATATATATATATATATATATATATATATATATATATATATATATATATATATATATATATATATATATATATATATATATATATATATATATATATATATATATATATATATATATATATATATATATATATAATATATATATTATATATATATATATATATATATATATATATATATATATATATATATATATATATATATATATATATATATATATATATATATATATATATATATATATATATATTATATATATACATATATATATATATATATATATATATATATATATATATATATATATATATATATTACCTTCAGACGTTTTGAGCACAACCAGGCATATCAGTAACCTTAAAAACGGTTTTTTTTTCTCAAAAGTTCCGGAAAATGCTATTATCAATCATTTATAATAAATCATTGTCATGTCACTCGTGTCAAAAAACATATTTCCTAGATCTAATTAATACCTAGATGGAAACTCATCGAGTTCTGTTTTGTAATAATCATTGCCAAAGTATTTTTGCTCTCGTAAGGAAGTGTTTCCTTCGTTAAAGATTCTGCACTTATTGATTCAGCCTTTTAAAAAATAGCTCTTTTTAACGTGTAGAAGATTTTATATTAGCTTAATTTGCCAAAATCTAATTATGATTCTGTACGCATTGCTCTAGGAATTTTCACAATAACATTTTCTTAACATATAGAAGATTTTGTATTTCGTCAAAATTAGATCAAACACAACAATGTATCTTAAAGGCCGCCACTAACGTTCAGTTATACCTGCGGAGTCGGCCTGTGCAGCTAAAACTGAATCCAATAACGTTCAGTTTTGCCTGAGGTATAGCTTGGGTTCAGTTTTAATTGCACAGGCCGACTGCGCGGGCATAACTACGCAGGTATAACTGACTGCTAGTGGCGGCCTTTACGTACAATTTCAACAAATCTAAGAATGAGAGTATTTCCTCCTTTACAGGCTGCGTTTATATTTGTCATCATTGGATTTTTAGCAGCGACTGTGTCTCTGGTTTTGGAACAAATCACCTTCCGCATCTCGTAACCTCGTGACGTCACACCTCAGGGGTAATATCGTACAGGTTCTAGGAACTGAAAACTGAACTGAACTGGAATCTGAACGCTCCTGAGAATTTCAAATTACTTAGTACTTACAAACTGAGAATATACTATATTAGATTCAGATCAACCATGTATTTGATATCTGGGCCAGTCCTTTACGACGCTCCTGATTGGCTGTTGATTAACCAGTCACAGCCAATCAGGAGCGTCTTAAAGGACTGGCCTAGACATCAAATGCACGGTTGATGTGAATCTACTAAAGCCTATATAATCGAGCTAAAATTTGCATAGTTGGAATTTATTGGTCGATTTATATTAGAACCTGATCTGATACTTATTAAGTGAAAATGCCCCAGCTAATATTTATAAAGGAAAAAATATATTGGCCAATTTATACTTAAGAGTGAGCTAATATTTATAAAATGGAAACGTTCTGTCATTTTACACTGAAACCTAGGCTGATACTTATAAAGTAAAGATGTATTGGAAAATTTATACTTAAAATTGAGGTGATACTTATATTGTGAAAATATATTGGTCAATTTACATTAAACCCTAAGCTAATACTAATAACGAAAAAATGTGTTTGTCAATTCGCATTTGAAACCAAGTTAATACTTTTAAATCAAAAAATATATGAACCAAATTACACTGAAATAAGAGAGAATACTTATAAAAAGGAAATATATTGACCTATTTTTACTTGAAACTAAGCTAACAACTATAAAGTTATAATATATTGGAAACGTATTCTAAAACATGAGCTAATACTTATAAAGTGAAAGTATATTGCAGGTAGTACTTAGAAGGATGAAATAAACTGGCCAATTTATGCTAAATCTTGAGCTTATACTTTTAAAGTGAAAATGTATTAGCCCATTTTAAGCTAAAACCAGTCAACAGCCCACTTATAAACTTGTGTAAATTTAGGGACATACAGATTACTCAATCTAAAAGATGAATTTGAGTTGTCGGGATTTATTAATACAAAAATATAATTATTCTATTGAAATGATAAAAAGTATTTAAAATATATTTCTATGTCAAAGGTCAACAGTGTCGACAGTGCTCCTGTCCTAAAGAAAAATGCAGCAGGAACTGGGGAGGCCAGCTGTCAAATTAATATTCTTGTACGAAGTATTTTGTCGATAATAAATTTGTATTCTAATTAGCTTTCTTATTTATGACCTAAATCATGTATTTGTTGTCAGCTGTTTTGTGTTTTATACTAAAAATAGTTCACACACATATATATATACATATATATATATATATATATATATATATATATATATATATATATATATATATATATATATAGACGTATATATATGTATACATATAGTATGTGTGTGTGCAGGAGCGCGCTTGTGAGTGAGTATGTGCGAAGACTGGCTCCAGGATCTTCAGAAAATCCCTGGGGACTGCATAGGAATTCCCCTCTTCTGATACATATGAAGACGGAAGCAGCTCCCTTGAAGCCCAAATTGACTTCGGAATCCAGACACCTCTACTGCGTCCGGGGATCAGCACATTCAAAGACAGGATCGGCTCCGGCGGAACCAGAAATGACTCCTGAAATAGAATCCAGACACGTCACGTGGGATTTTTGGAAAGTAACGATAAGGCAAATAGAGTTTATTTGTAACGAACAAAGATGTTTCTTAGTTTGCTTACAGTTGTGACAGTTGTGCTTGCACAGTGCTTTGACTCCATGCTTCAAGTCCCCCGAGTGATTACATTGTTTGCCATTATTGTTATGCTATTCACTGGAGTATTTATACTTCGTGGATTTAGCATTAAAATGGTTCAGTTCTTTGTCGATTTCATGGCCTCGGACAGCTCTGCCTGTCTTGATGAGGCTGGAAATCAGGAGGACGAAAATGATTACTCTGGCTTTGAAGAAGACCATGTTTCGGATGACGAAGTAGTATACGGACGTTCCAGGAATGAAGAAGGCGACCATCCAGATAGTGAAGAATAAACAAGGAATTTGGATACAAGTCGGAAGTTCGAGGAAGTAATTAAGGAAAATGAAAATCTTTTCTTGAGGTTTGAGAAAGAGAGATTAGAAAAGGATCAGCTGATCGACGAATTACTGAACAAGGTAGAGGGCCTGACCGTAGCAGGACTGCAGATGGAAGAACACATCATGCGCCTCGAACGACTAAACAAAGATAAGGAAAGAAAGATCAGTTCAATGTCCGAAGAGATGCAGAAGCTGGAAAGCGAAATGATTGAAAAGGCGAAAGTTACAGAAGTCCAAAGGAAGGAAAACGAGGAGAGAGACCAGATGCTAATTATTTTGGAAAACACGGTCTCAGTGCTCTCGATGGAGAAGGACACTTTGCATCGAGATCTACAGCAAAACGATAAAAGCCGAGACGAAATGCAAATGAAAATTAATAAGCTGAATCAGGACCTGGAAGGACTTCGAAAAGAGAATGGAAGGAAAGAGAAGAACATAGAAAAGCTGAAGAGGGAGAACGAGAACAAGACCTTGAAGATGAAAGGTTTAGAGGACGAGTTACAAGTCCTCACCATTCAGACACAGATGGCCCAAGAAAATTTGAAAGAGCTCGACCAATGTAAAAGAGAATTAGCTGAGAAAAACGAGGAACTGGAAAAGCTGAGAGAACAGAACTTGCAGAAGGATAGCGAGATCCTTCGACTGGAAAATGAATGCACCCAGAAACAATTGGAAATCAGCGGTTTACTGAAAGAATCTAAATCTGTTGTAGCAGAACAACCGACGGCAAATGGAAAGATGAATGACCTGATTAGGAGGAAAGTTCAACTTGAATTCGACCTTGCTGAGATGAAGGAGCAACTAGAGACCAGGGTTTTTGAAGAGATGGAAGCATTATTGGAAATCGTAAGACCCCAAGAAGAGATTTTGAAGCAGGATACGATGATCAGTTGCTTAGGACAGGTCAAAATCCTTAATGGATCAAAGAATTATAAAGAAAAGGAAGTTTGCAGAAGAGAGAGGACGATAAGGAAAGCTGAAGACAAAAAAGCTTCGGATAAAACTCGGTATCTGAGGAAGACCCAGATCAACTGCAAAGCCCTCTACCGACGAATGGACAGCATCGAGGAAGAACTTCGCCAAATCAAAGGATTGGAGCGACCTTCAGCTGGCACCAAGAGGCACTCAGAGGCCCCAAATGAAACTCCATCAATTGAGAAGCCTCTAAACAGAGATGAATTGCACCAGAAAATGGGGCTGATATCTGCAGCCAACCTCCAACGACTGGAGCGAGAAGCTAAAATGGTCCGAGAGCTCTACAAGATAAATGCCGTCACGTAAAGGGTGCAAGTAAAGGAACCTCTGCATTTTTAGGAGAACTGTGGATTCCTTGCAGAGGATAGAAGG
>NC_087221.1:14251815-14279315 GCF_015104395.2 Macrobrachium nipponense | reverse complement strand
TTTTCTTTTTAAAAAATCCCATATATAAATTACTTAGCACTGGGGACAGAGGGTTTCCCATTGCCATACCAAAATTTTGTGAGTAGAATTTTCCATTGAATTCACATTTACAGTCTTTAACACATAATTTTATCAGTTCAATTAAGGTGCTTTTAGAAAATGGAATATCCAGTTGTTTGTTTTCTAATAATTCCGATAGAAACTCCAATAAATCATCAATAGGCACTTTTGTGAATAGAGATATTACATCAAAGCTCATAAGTTTCGATTCACTTTTAATTTGTACGCTATTTAGTTTATTTATCAAGTCCACATTATTCTTAATATTGGCATTAGAGATGTTACCTACCAATTGGTTAAGGATATCCACTAAATATTTTGCTAATTTACAAGATGCGGAACCCACTGAAATGATAAAACAAACTTCCCTGCCAGACCAAGCAGGCCCACATGTGTGGCAGCGACATCGGGTGGGTACAGCAGGACCCTGAGTGTAGCAGCGGCGTCGGGAAGTTGTCTGGGGACTCGCAGGTGCGGCAACGGCGCTGGGGGAAGAACCGAGGGGGCCCACAGGTTCGGCGGGTCGAGAAGATCTGGCGTCCCCCAGGTGAGGCAAAGGAGGCTGTGACGTCGTATGGATGTTTCTGGACCACTGCCTGAATTTTGTGTTGGCTGACCAGCACGTGCCGTGATTAGTCTGTCAATGGCGTTAATTGGTGTCATCCTCGCAATGGAGTTTTCAGAGTCCTAAACTGTGGCGCCGTATTGAGTCCGTTAAAGGTGAGCGGCCGTGATTAGTCCATTAAAGGCTGGGCCTAAACCGCTGTGTCACCAACTCCGGGAGGTCACCAGTTGTGAGGACAGGTAGCTGGGTACAGACTCACACCGAGAGCAGAAATGACTCTGAGACAGTAGGTTTGTGTTTTCTTACAAACATACATTTAAAGATAATAAGGCGTACAAATAATGGAATTACATGTTTGAAAGTGTGGAGTAAAACTAAATGTAAATACTTAGAAGTAAACAAGTTACAAATTGAATTTGTGGGTTTCTTTTTCAATCTTCAGAAGAAAACTGAAAGAAGTTTTTGTTTGGTTCGAATTACATGTGTCATACATCGGCGAAAAGGCCACGGAACACTCTATCGGACGGAACTAAGAACAACGCGACTTGATGATTAGATACAATAAAATATAGGGAAAAGCATTATCATTACACACCTATAAAATTGAAAATATGTACAGCAGTTATTAATTGGTTGAATCAGTGTATATGTGTGTGATGTTAACTGACATATACAAATTAACTTTTAAACCAATATTACTATCGTCACTGTTGCTATAATTATCTGTCTATATCAATATTTGATGGAAAAGAATAAGCATCATGATCAAAAGCCATTATCATAAAAATTTACAATATAAACAAAGATTTATATAAATTTTCGAACGATATAAATTCAAGATATGAAAGCCTCCCTGGTCCCGCCCCCCGGGGCTGACGGAAGGTTTACAATTATGCTATTTTGATACCTATGATTAAGAGAAATCTGGCATCTTTTATGTCCAAGAGTGAGCTGAAGTGCCTCAGTGGCGTGGTTGGTATGGTGTTGGTGTTCCACCTTGGTGGTCGCGGGTTCGATTCTCGTCCATTCCATTGAGGAGTGAGAGATGTGTATTTCTGGTGATAGAAGTTCACTCTCGACATGGTTCGGAAGTCACGTAAAGCCATTGGTCCCGTTTGAATAACCACTGGTTCCATGCAACGTAAAAGCACCATACAAACAAACAAACAAACAAGAGTGAGCTGAATGGCTGGTGAGACTGTTGACGTCACTGAAATAGAGCTAGGGGGAGGGGCTAAATTAACAGCGATATTTTAAAATAAAGCGTCGATCATATCGACGTCGTCCTTACGTGGCATATAAATTGTCGATTTTAGCGACGCGCCCCACCTTGTGGGTTAATGGACTAATTACGGCCGCTCACCTTCAGAGAACCTTTATGCTAAGGTCACACATTCACATATCAACGCACGCACACCCACGCAGGAGTGGAAATTGGTAGTTGGCAACAGCTTACGTCAGTAAACAGTAAATGTTTCGTAAATATACGTAAATTCATGGACGTACGGTGATGGGTCGTCTGGGTGCTAAGGAGCTTAGCACCCAGACGACCCATCACCGTACATCCATGATTTTACGTAGCCCACTCCAGTTTTGAAATGTTCAAAACAAGTCGTGGGTGGTCATGCCAAATGTCACCTAACGTAGCTCCAGGCATTGCATGTGGGACCCACGGTGACTGCAGCGGGGTAGGCGCTGGGGTCACCAGCATTGTTCGCCGACGCTGTTTTCTTCCCGCTGCGAAGCACGTGGGCCTCCTAATTGCACTGTAGCCTACGGAGAAACCAATTCGCACATTTACAACCCTGTACGACATGGCAATGCGGTAGCGTGGTATAAAAGGTCAGGTCGATGCCCTCAGGCCAGCTGTTGTTTCCATCTCCGAGACCAGCAGTCTTCTCTAAGTACTCTCCGCAACACCCTTCAAGATGCCGAACCTCACAAAATGATCAAGGAAGGGACCATCACCGTCACATCTTGCAGGACTTTCTTTCGGCCCGGAGAAGACTCTTACAGCCACTCCTGAAGACACTCAGAACGAGGGAAATGTCATCTTCCACCTACAGGAGTTGGAGTTGGATGAGATACAGAGTGATGACAGCGACACAGAAACTCTCCATTAAGCTACCCCCATTGACGACAGACAGAACGTTCCCTTGATCGAGTGTAGGACAGCCAAGACGTTGAGGACGATGTGCCACTGGGGCATAAGAAGAACCTCTGTGTCACCCTGTCGGACAAAAATGAGAGGCTGGTGGGTGAGTGGCTCGAGCACGAGGCCCAATTCATATACAACAAGGGGATGGCTGCCTACAAGGACAAAGCCAAGGTGTGGAAGGCCTTTGATGACAAGGGCAAATCACTTAGGCCACCAGTGACTGGCAACGAGCTCCAGACGTGGTTCACGTCCCTCAAGAGCCGCTTCGGATGCCTCACCACTGAGAAGAGTAGTGAAGGGGCGAGCAGACGACTGACGGACTGGGAGAAGTGGATATTGAGCATATTCCACTTCCTCAAGCCCCACATTGTCCGTCAGAAGCCCAAGATGTTGGGACTACCTATGGTATGTATATTATAATGTCTGACTAAATTTTTTTTATCTGTTGAAAATATACAATATTTTACAGTACATGCAGAATTCTATCAAAGTGAATTTACAACCTTGATTTTCAGAAGTGCAATGTTTTTACATTCTCTCATACATGTTCCACCACTTTACAGTGTGCTCTGTTTACAGGCCAGCCCTTTTGTACCTTACGGCCCCACAACGGTGGGCGTGGTACCGACGTGAAGTTGATGTACATAGAATGTTACACTATCGGCGTAAGTAAGTTGGTGCGCCGTGCTTTGCAACGCAAAATCTTGGGGATGTGTAGAACTTGGCCGGGCCATTTCCAGGTAGGCGTCCAACCTTGCTTGCGTTGCGCATACATTTGTGGCGCAATTTCGTCAGCCCGTGTCCTGTTTACGAGCTGTTCAAGGTCATTTCACCGCAATGATGCCCACGATCCGCATATGTGGGCATACACCGTCGAGATACATGAATGTGTGACCCCAGCATTAGGGGACTCAATACGGCACCACAGTTTAGGTCTCTGAAAGCTCCATTCAGAGGATGACACAGACACCATTAACGGACACCCATCACAGCACAACTTCTCAGTGTGTTTTGATGTTTTTTGAGGATGGGTAGCTGGGTGCTGGTCAGCCAACACAAAATCAGGCGGTGGTCCAGAAACAACCATCCGACGTCGCTGCCTGTAGTCTTCCTCAGCCCACCAACACCTCTGCCGCACCTGTGGGGCTCCACTACCCGCCGATGCCACTACCTGGGGGCTTCCTCGACCTGCCGACACCCCTGCCTCACCTGTGGTTCTGCACTGCCCCCGGATGCTGCTGCTGCTGCTGCACTGGGGACTTCCTCAGCCCAACCTATGCCGCCGCTGCACCTGGGGGTCCCACGGCCTGTCCCACGCCGCCACCACACACAATGCAGCCCCCTCCGCAGTCTTAGTTGCCCTCAGTCAACAGAACCCCTCAGGCAACTGCCAAGGGAGGCATCCTGTCAGCCAGAAACGCTGAAGGACTCTACATTCGGTAATGCCCCACAACAAGTGTCACAGGGACGCAGGGTCTCCTCCTGCCTCCTAGATATTTTTCATCCAATCATTATTCCATAATCATTGTCTTCGGGGGAGTATTTGTAAGGAAAACGCTTTTTCTATATTTTAATTGTTTCATTATCTAGCCGCCTTGTTCCTTTAACCATTCTATAGAGCGTTCTGCGCCCTTTCTGCCGATGTATAACTCTTGTAATTCCATTATCTGTATGTCTTATTATTTTGTTTGTTTATTTGTATGGTGTTTTTACGTAGCATGGAACCAGTGGTTATTCAGCAACGGGACCAACGGCTTTACGTGACTTCCGAACCACGTCGATAGTGAGCTTCTATCACCAGAAATAGTATGTCTTATTATCTTTAAATGTATGTCTGTAAGAAAACACAAATCTACTGTCTCAAGAGTCATTTCTGCCGTCAGTGCGAGTCGGTACTACTTATCCGTCTGCACCCGTATATGTCAACCCAGTTCGTCTGTAATAAATCTCTACGGGCTGCTCTAGGAGCAAGAGCCCATGCTGGAATAAGGCCAGCTTAATCTCAAATAACAACGTAATAAATCATCAGTACCCAGCTACCTGTCTTACTACTCAGTCCTCACATTCTCTTCATTTTGTTTAATTAGTTTGAAAAAATTTTGATTGTATAATCATTTTAATCTAACACTTGTGAATTAATTTGCATTTAACTAAATTTAATTTCAAATTTGATTATTGTTTTATAATTTGAATTTTTTAAGAAAATTAATTTGATTAATTTCCTTAAACTGATTAAATTTTGTTTAGTTATTAACAACAAAATTACCTGAGATTGTGAATTTCACTTATAAATTTTGAATTTAGAAATAAATATTTGTATTTAACATTTTTATGAGCGTATCATTTACCACCAGAATGTTTTATTTTTATTTTAGTAGAAATATAGTGGTAATTGTGCCGTTTTCCTCAAGTGAATTAGAACCAGGGAAATACTTAGATTTAAAATTGTTGAAGGAGTGATGCCCTTAAATGAAGATTACCTCACATCTCTTTTAATGAACTTAGTCTGATTGTTTTCTTGATTGTTAAGTTCTATAAGGAATCACTGTTACCTTTAGAGTAGTCAGTCGTTTGGTATTTGTGATGAAGGTTCAGGTATCTGGCTGTAGTGAGGTAAACAGTAACCAGGTAGTACTTGATCCAACTGTGCACCAAGTATAAATGGTGTCCCATTTATACTTTATACTAACAAGTACAAATGGTAAAGTGTAGTAACCAGATGCTTGGGATTTCGTCACAATATACGTATGTCATGGATTGTGGTAAGTACAGGGGAATTTAACAGTGCATGGATAGAGAGGATACTGTATGAGAGATTGATTGTAAAGATCGGGAAACAGCAGTATGGATTCATGAGAAGAAGTGGGACGGTGGATACCATCTACCTAGTAAGACAGCTACAGGAAAAGATGATGGAGGGAAACCAGGAGCTCTATTGTACATTTATAGACCTACAGAAAACATACAATATAGAATCCCAAGATAAATGATGTTTTGGTGTTTAAGGAAGCGTTAAGTCCCAGAAAAGTTGGTTGGCTGGTCGAGATAACATATCAAAGAAAGAGCACAAAAGTAATAACAGCAGTTGGGGAAACAGAAAATTTTGAAGCTAGTGTTGAATTACACCAGGGGTCAGCATTAAGCCCTTTTTTGTTTGTGTTGGTCATGGATATAAGCGAAGAGATCAGGAATGGAGAGTTGTGGGAGTTGTATGCTGATGACCTGGTGATTACTGCTGAAAATGAATAAGACCTATAGAGAAAGGCTGGAGAGTGGCAGGAGTCTTTAGAGAGGGGTGGCTTATAGGTGGATGTGAATGAAACAGAAGTTTTGGTGCGCAGTAGGGAAAATCGATCCAGAATAGTATTTAAAAAAAAAAAAAGCTCGATTCTAAAACAAGTGACAAAGTTTAAATACTTAGGATCTACCTTAAGCCAAGAGGGAGGATGCAAGACTAAACTTGACAGTAGGATAAAAGCTGCAGTAGTATGTGATAAGAAAATGTCAATCACACTAAAAGTAAAGATCTACAGCACAGGGATAAGACCAGTGTCAATGTATGGATCAGAAACATGAAACATGGGCTCTTAAAAAAGTTGGTAAAGCTTGAGAGAGCAGTTCAGAATGCCGAGGTGGATTATATGAATATCGCTGCTTGAGAGATTGGAAAATGACGAGATAAGAAGGGCAGGCAGGTTTAGTAAAGATCACAGAGGTGATAAGAGAGGCACGATTGAAATGGCATGGGTATGTGCTGAGGATGAATGATGGGGAGAGAGTAAAGAGGGCTTGGGAGGAACCTGTTAGTAGTAGATCAAGGAGGAGACAGAATTAGATGGCAAGAGTGTGAGGGAAGATAAGGAGAGAAAAGGTATGGTGGAGGATGATTAATTTTCTTTTTTTTGGATAGCAGTGAAGGTGCATCACGCAACAGACCCCTTAGTGTAGGGATAACAGATCGAAGCTTGAATTTACCCTACACGTCTTATGACCCCTGTACTGTATGCAAAGTATCATTTCAGACTTAGTTCTGCCATAAAAATGACACAGTTGTACATCTCCCTTTGCCCCAAAGTGTGTGCAAAGAAAACCATAGTAATGAAGATAAAACCTTGTAAGGTCGAAATTATAATTTTCCCACTTGAGAACCAAGGGTTGTATCCACATTAAAGAATTTGTCGAGTAAATCTGGAGTTATTTGAATCTAAAAAATATACGTTGTCCAAACAGGACTCTGAAGCTTGTGCAAACACGAGCAAGTGCATACAATCCTCATGTTTAATTGTATGGTGCTTTTACATTGCATGGAACCAGTATGGTTATTCAGCAACGGGACCGACTGCTTCACGTTACTTCCGAACCACGTCGAGAGTGAACTTCTATAACCAGAACTACACATCTCTCACTCCTCAATGGAATGGCCGAGAATCGAACCAGCGACCACCAAGATGGAACGCCAATACCATACCAACCACGCTGCTACAATCCCAGTATGACTGAATGCAAACAACTGTAGGATGGTTTGTTCATTGCATTAATTATAGCCTTTAGGTATTCCACTGCTAATATAGACCATGTTTTGTTCAATCTTTCATGAAGGTCTAGTGTCAGTATTATGTAATTAATATCCACTTTAAAAATACTAGCCAAAGCCTGCAAGAACCGTCTGATGTAAAGACCACAAACCTGGAAACCACATTCTTGAAAAATACTGATTGGAATAGAGGTGACTAAAAACGCCCCACCTCAACTCCGCATGGCCAACCTACAAAGGTTTACCCAAAAGACGTTAAATTAATATTCTCATTAACGATTTAGTTACTGCTATTACAGAAGTTAAAACTCTTGACCCTTGCAGTAAGGAGTGTATTGAAACTCACAACTGAACAAAGATTTTATTGTAGATTGAAACAGACACGATTCTTATTCTTAAAAGCTACAGGCTTCTCCTCAATAAGGAAGGCCGTGCACTTAATTGAAAAAAATACAATAGTGTTTTTCATATGAAATCTTATCCTGTTCTAAAACACACTTTGACTACTATTACACAAGCCAATCACACCTCTCAACCATCTAGTCATATATTCAAGTACCATGAAACCACTTTCAGCTCCTTCCAAAGAGGAAAGGACTGGGATAACTGAATTGTTAGAGTTACCAGTCTTATCAAACACTCAATCTGCATTTTCAACCTCATGGTCACGACATACACATCCACTTTCACACATGAGCTATAGTATAAACATTCTGACTACAGTAATAAACTAATCTTCCTATGAATTTTGCAAAGGGTTAACCACTAATCAAGTGCTCTACAATGCCACATTTTTGGATTCAAAAGTACAGGCAAATAAATAGTGGATATGTTTGGAGTGGCTTCTTTAATATGAAAGTAAAGTGCCTCCTTATCAAAATGAACATAAGGTATTCAACAATAAAAATAAAATTACTTTAAATATTTTATTTTTCCTAAAAATTACAATGTCTAGTATGTCGGAATAATAAAATACTCTGAAAAATGCTTTGAAAGCTGGTTCTAGTGCATTAAAAACTCAATAGAACAAAAATTAGCACCATCTAAGGGAATTATCATTACTTTCAAGACTTTAGCTCAATAATAAATTTTGATTAAATGATCCAAACATATATCAAGCAGAAAACAAATTCAATAAATCTGAAATTCAAAATCCTCCAAAAATGGTGGCAAAGCTAGAAATATTAAGTGTTCCTCGTAAGAGGAGATACAAAGTAGTAGTACCTCAGGCTTTGTCGTCGACTTAACGGAATAATTCTTTAATCCACTTCTATCCGCTAAATGATCGTGCCACAAAGAACTACCACCCATTCCATATCTCCAAAACGACGAACTTTGTACATATTTTTTTTTTTACTTTTAATTACAGGTAGGTACTGAAGTGGACTTGGTTTTATAGCTCAAAGTCATTTAAGCTACAATATTGTAGGTACTGTAATTACTTTGAAGTTTTCTCGTAGTGTATTGAGATCTTTCATCAGCAAGGCATTATGAGATCTTTTTCATAGTTAATAACCTGAAGGCTTTTAAAGATAGCTACAATGACTTTGACTTTTGATGGAAACCCACTGCTGAAGACACAAGGCAGAACACTCAACAGAGATGAACCAATTTTTCAAAGCATCAATGCATAAAATGTATAAAAAGAAAAATCAAAAACTTAATGTATAAACACATATACAGAAAAAATATACACTTCAGGGAGGCGCTACTCATCCAACTTAAACCTAAGGAGACGTTCACACAAACTTAAAACCTATAATTTGGTAAGACTCAGCAATGGGTTTGAACACCAATTCACTTCACAAAAGGTACACTCTATTCCACTTTTGGTTCAGGTGAGGCTGGATCTTACTATGTCACTCACGCATCAACCCCCTTCACCTGGGGAGCAAATCCAGGACTGCTGGGGAAAAAAGGGAAAAATTATTGCATAAATTACATTAACTGTGAAGGTTAAATGTAAAAAATCCACCTGCAGTGAATATTAAAATGAACCAATATTTACAGAGTTTGTGACAGTGCCTTGATGCACCCTTGAACATACAAGAAAACACTACCATTATGGCAATATTACAGTTATCTTAAACAAATAGCAATTTGTACCTTTTACTTATTGCTAAAAGGCAGCTTACACTATATGAAGCTTATTGGTCATGTGACTAATACAGTAGGATCTTGGTTCGTCATATCTGATCTAGGTCATTTAGAGGTTACGTCACGTGGTTATGTCCACAATCTTCAATACATTTATAAATTTATATCTGACAAACTTAAAATTCACAAAGGAACCAGTTTGCTGCAGAAAGGACAATAGTGTCTCGCAGCAGAATATGGCATTGGCCACTTGCTCTCTCTACGTCATCTCATATAGTTTCATTCACTCATTTGTATTGCTTTTTTGGGAAATATTTTGTAATTACATTATGGCTTCTAAGCGTAAGGTTGAATCTTCTGACAGCAGTGCTAGTGCTGGACAATGGCCCTGGCCGCTTGGATAACTTTTATCCTAATGTCAAGGTGGTTTTTCTTCCACCTGATACTGCTTTCCTTTTACAGCCTAGGGGCCCTAGTGTCATTGCTTCTTTCAAGACCTACTACCTCAGGACACTTGCTATGGCTTTCAAGGCAAATGGCAAGAACAAGAACTTTACTCTAAAGGACTTTTGGAAATCTTACCACATCCTGCTGCTATGATTAACATTTCTGATTCTTGGGAAGTAGTTAAGCATAGACACTTGAATGGTGTGTGGAAAAAACTGTCCCCTCAATTTATGAATGATTGTCTTTGGGAGTCAGTTGAGGCTGTATTAAGAATGCTGCTGAACTGAGCAAGCAACTTGATTTGGAGGTGGAGGCTGATGATGTCACAGAGGTGTTGGCATCTCAAAGAATTACCTGCTGTGGTCCTCATACAACTAGAAGAGTAACTGACCGAAGAAGATAAAGATACACCTCAAGAGATTACAACAAAGTAGTTAGCAGATGGTTGGCCCTGATAGAAGAGGGATTGGCAAAGTTTGAGGCTCACGGACCACACCACTGCTAGGTAACACACCTAGGTTCCCAGAGCGGTCATGGATTCAAAGTGCTGTTACATGGAGATTTGGTTGAAGAAGAAGGTATCCCTCCAGCTTAGCCTATAACACTTCAAGAAGGTAGAGATGTCTGCAAGAGATCTCATACCTCTCCAGACTCATATGCTCTAGTGTTAGCTCCAACACCTGCACCTTGTGCAGAACTAGATGACCCTGGCCTCTGATCTCCAGCACCTTCCTCCACCAGGTAGCCTAGTTAAGCCTGTCCACCCCCCCCCCCCCCCCCCTCCTTACAACGACCAGTATTGCAAGCCAACCACAAGAGTACAGGATTGTTTCTGATTTACTGTACAGTAAATTTAAGGATAATATTTACCACTGTACTTATGATGTGCTCGGGAATCTTTTTTTTTATATTTTTACAGATTAATGTCATTACTATGTCTGCTTTCAGTTACGGACAAAATCAAGTTGTGTCCTTGCCACTGGATTGGATCTTGAACATAAACCAAGAACCTACTGTACAGCACACTTACAGATTGTAATAAAACAAAAATACGAAGTGGCCTTCAAGACCTGACAAAGGGACAGTTATGTCAATTATAGGTGTTATTAACTCTTAATCAAATATCGTAGAGCTGAACTCATTTTTTCTAAAAACTTATTTGATGTTAGTTAATCAACATTCTGAAACTTATTCATACTTACACTTTAACCCAATTGGTTTATTCCTCTCCAACACCAATCCTGAATGACATTCTCACAGTTTACTGAAAGAAAAAAAATTAAAAAAATAAAAAACAAAACAGGTATTTAAAATATTATTACCCTGAAGACTAGTCTTTTTGTTCTTGTAACAAAATAAATGCTTCACAAAATATCACAGGACAGTGGAGATTCCTTGGACATTATGGATTAAATATTTGAATAAATTGTACATCTTGTACTCATACAATTTAGGACAGACACTGATAAATTATTTACAGGATTTCATTCTTGGCCACAGCCTAAAGTAATTTTACCTAGTTATGAATTTTATTTTTTTTTAAACTTAGCTTGTTGCCCTAATTAACCTTTACAACTACTTTTTACATGGTTTACAGTAACTTATCATGTATTCAATAAACAGGTTCAATTTAGACAATTTACTGTAGTTTGTGTTCTACCTAAAAATGAAATAAAAAAATCATAAAGGGAGACAGAAAGCCATTGGCCTGCAACCTGCTTAACCTTGACACTAAAAGACAAGAGGCAATGGTGTTTTGTATAATAATAAACTCTCACCTGTCCTGTGCATAATACAGTAATAATTAAAATCGCACCATCCATTTTAGCAGCTACTTGTTATACAAAAATATCAAGCCAGAAGCATTTCAGGTACATGACAAACATTCAACAGCACAGCCATACATTCATAAATGGTTCCTGCTTAAAATTTAAATTCTCATACTTAATTCTGAATTTGATTCATATATTAAAACTTTTAGGAAGGACTAAGTCAAAATTTGTACTGAAGTATAATTCTATAAATGCTGGCAAGATAAAAATGTTCCCTTCTGCTATTGGGTGTAGACAGATATATTGAATCTGACATTCAATATGTCCCAACCACCACCTTCACACACTTAGGAATTTACAAAGTATTTTTTTAAAAGTTACCTCTAAATGTCCAAATTTAGCATAATTATAGCAGAGGAGGACCATACATCTAAACACAGCCAGAAACCCTTTATCTGGCCTCTATGCCTATGTTAATTCTTGAAGATCAAGAAAGTCTACATTAGCAGTTATGTCACCAGTATCCAACTTTAAAAATTTTTAATTTTTAATCAAATGTAACTTTCTTGATCACAGTTAGTATCAGTGAGAAAAAATCTATAATAAACTGCAATGTACCTTCCTCCCTCTGCCTTTACGCGGACGTCCTCTGGCTGCTGGTTTTGGTTCTTCTTTTACTTCTTCCTCTGCTGCAGCTGAAAACCATTAGTGTATATTAAATCACCAACTAGTGAACGGAACCTTATCATTCTATCAATTATTACCATCACAACTGGCTCAACTGCAACCTTGGTAACAGATTGCTACAACCCCAAGGGCTATATTAGGAAGGACAGCCCAGCACAGAAAAAGTAGGTCAAGAATAAAGAATACACTACAAACAAGAGATGATTAAGATAAACTGAAGAAAAATAAGATTTGCAACTTTTAGAGGTGAGCATTTCAATTACCAAGGATAAATGCACCCAGTTTGAACAAAGTTCCATTATTTAACAATTTATGAAAACTCAAATGATTTTGGCCACAGAAGAAAAACTGTAATAAATATTCAACTCATCAAAAGCAAAGGAAATACTATTAGCATTAACTTCACACCAAACACCAGTAGTATAATGTGCTGGATGGTATAGTCCGAGAAGAATTTAAAAGGGAAAGGATACTAAGCGTCATACTACAGTTTTCGTAGGGCTGAGCCTTGGTATTATTTAATCTCTAAATAATCATTTAACTAAATATATCCATCAGGCTGTAACTACCAGTTGGTAATATTGGAATCTTGATCCTAAACTTAAGAATTGTCACACCATCAGCTTAATCCCTTACCTCCATTTTCAGCAGCAGCTTCTTCTGCTGCTGGTTCCTCTTCCTTTGCTGCCTCAGGTTCTGCAGGGGCAGCTTCCTCTTCCTTAGCTGGTTCTTCTGCAGCCTCCTCTTCCTTTGCTGGTTCTTCCTCAGCAGCAGCTTCCTCTACCTCTGCTGGTTCTTCCTCTTTCTCTGCTTCTTCCTCTTCTCCTGCAGCATCTCCATTAGCATCACCATTGGCTTCACCATTCTCCTCTGCCACTTCCACTTCTGCTGGAAAGCAAAAATCTGATTTAAGAATAAACTTTACATAACAGCAATCTATCACTCAAAAAAATTTACTACTACGTATATCATTTATGCGTGTAACATTACAGATGACTACAGTTTTGCAACTTACAGTTACACACTTTATTCTTCATGTCCAGTTCAAGTTAAATAAAACAGTGATTAATGATGAATATACTGTACTGAGAGATGCAGTTCCAATAAGGTACTACTGACCTTTGTTTGCAGCTGCTGGCTCATTTTCCTTTTCGTCAACTGCTACTGGCTCAGTCTCAGCTACAGGTTCTTCAGGTTCTGTAAAAGTTTGAGATCTTAAGTGAAATTGGTAACCACACTTGATTAAAATGGTTAAAATAAAAAGTATTTCATGTCAAATGACTCCTCACCCAGCAAAAGTGGTCAGCTTCAATAGTTTATTTTCAACATTTAACCACATCAAGGCTAATCTTAAAACTACTGTTTGCATTGTTACCACCGAGAGGCAGTTCGCCAATAAACAAAGATCTCTCAAAAGGATTGGGCCTTACCAACGCCAACTGTGTCACGTACACAACCAATACTGGAGAATTGCCAATAAGCGAGATTTAGGTGCTCCTCCAAATGCAAGAGGTTTCACCTAACTAATTTTAAGCACTGTTCCATCCTCCACTAACATTCCTATACCAGCAAATATATGTGTAGTAACTAAATTGAACTAAGGCTACAAAAAATGGATAGTGCACAAGCATATAGTATGTAGAACTAAAGTGCAGTGAAGGGGGAAAAAAAAGGTGGGAAATTACACACAAAATTTTAATTAAAAAAAAAAAAATAATGTATATACCCCTAAAAGTGAAGATGTACAGACAAGATGCATTTCATCAGATTTACAATCTACTGGGTATGGTACATCAATCCATCATCATCATTCGTTTTCAATACTGTACTATATACTGCATCTTATACGTATTTGGCAGAGCAAAACAAAACTTACAATGCCTCATTTTCAAAAACCTTAAGTGCATGTCTCATTTTCCAATCTACCAGTCACCTGTTGTACATAGGTAAAAGTCTTGGCACAATATTACTATAAAAATACTTCAGTTGCAAAAAACAAAATCTGCAAATCTTAGTTACCATAATTTGCAAAACTAACTCTTGTAATCAAGCCACATAATGGAAGTAAACTCATGACCTACATACAACTGAATTCAATGATGGTATACTGTATACCTCTGTCCTAGGTTCTGGGTTATCTTCACATCTCAATGGGATGGCTTTCTCCAACAAATATGTGAATACATTTACACACGCGCACACATTGTACCACAACAAAACATGATTATGAGCAACAACTCACATTTTCGTGTATAAAGAATATACTAGTAAACTTCAAAAATTTGCCACTTCCCTACTTTAGAAATCCTGTGCGTACATGTAAATTGAAAAACCATTCAAATCCTTCCATCTTGCTGAAGCATTTTCCATGAGTAACCTAACTCAACCACATTCAAACAAATGAGTAATAAGATAGGATGGTCTGCTTCAGGGGATGCCAAATAAATTGTTAAGCAAAAAAAAAAAAAAGAGAAAAAAAAAAGAGAGAACGGACGAGAGAGGACGAGAGATTGATATGTAGAGGAGAGATGATGGGACGAGAGAGAGGAGGACGAGACGAGGTCTAAAGAGAGAGAGATGAATGACTGTGGGGAGAGAGAAGGACGATCGAACGAGGACATGAGAGAGCAGAATTTTGTATGGCAGACCAGCGCCAATTAGGGTGTGTGTGTTTGTGCAGGATTGTTTATGAAAGTGGCATGGCACCTACATGGATCTATCACAAAGTAGTGTTACATCTGATAAGATAGTAATGCAACTGGCAATTGAAGAATGGTATGGGAGGAAAGTTACTACAAAAGCAGAGCACATTAAGAAGAAAATGAATGAGTGACAGGTTTTATATTACCAAGGCTGTTCAAGATCTTAATAGAGAGATTCAAGATGTCAGGTAAATAAAGACATGGGAGCAAAATTTGAGTAAATGTAAGAAAAAGTACTAGCTCTTCTGTATGGAGTGAAGTGTGGATGATGTGGGTAGGGGTGTTGACAGGAATGGCTTGTGTGATATAAAAATGATCTTAAAAGTGAGAATATACAATACCAGAACACAAGGAGAGGAATACCATATAAAAATTATCTTAAAAGTGAGAAATATACAATACCAGAACACAAGGAGAGGAATACCAGAGTTGCTGAACAGATGGCATGGGTTTTGGTATTGGTAGGAGTGTCTTTTGTACCAAGAATAATGTGTACATGTGACAGGACAAAATGGCACCTTATATGTAGGGGGTTCAACGCACTATTAATGATCCTTCTGGTGAATTAGTCCAACAATGAGGAAATTTTTCCTAAAAGCACGTTGCATCCAAGTTAACTTCAAGCAACACCACAGAATAACATGTCAAACACAATCATAATCTATTTGCTAAACCCCTACTGATGAAAATTTACACAAGGATTGATTACTTCACATACCTACATGGAAGATTTTATTGCCACATGTCAACCCATTATATACTGTGCCATTTGCCTCTGACACTGCACATCCATGTTTCAAAAATAGCAAAACTTTCCAAGAACTGTTTCACTGTCACCCAGCTTTTACTAGTCTTATCTCCCTTCTTCAACACTTCAGTCATACCATCTCTTAAACCAGCCTATCATCCCCCATTCTTCCCAAACGACCAAACCACCTGAACAATGCCATTTTACCTAGAATTCAATCCCCACAGCACTTATACTACCTATCTTAAAACCAAACTAGTATACTATGCAAATCATTCATCTCACAAGGTTCACATATTTCTCCTTCAACATATAAACTTTCTTCCATAATGGAGTCTTTTCTAGAATCCCTTCATATCCTATTTTCTACAGACATAACTTAATTCCCTTTACAATAGTACTTGTTTCACGTATTCTGTACTCTCGTCTTATACTACAAGCGTGAATTATATGTATACTCCTCAAAAATCTATATAAATCAATCATTTCCATTGTGCCATTTTTCATATAAACACTGTTGCGGATTAAAAACGCTACATCATTAACCACTTCACACAGATACTCAGCAGGCTCACCATCAGCACATCAATCCACCTGAGCACACTTGTCATTCATCCTTATCCTGCATTCACTTATGTTTCCTGGACATCAAGGGCATCAATTGGTTCCCATTACTCTTCAAACACCATCTCTCACTCCCGTCCTTTCCTTCCATGTAACAGAACCATCCAAATGTAAGCAGAGCATCATTTCACCTAAGGTATCAATCAGCAACATTTGCTTTATCAACAGTCCTATAAATTCTTTTGCCATATGATGAAGTAGTATATGAAACAAGCAGTTCGTTCATCAATTTTTTTTTTCTAAACCCAAAGTTAAAGATAAAACTGTATGACATTTTCACTTTCCAACAAAATTGTTAACACATTCGTTTATGGCTCCTATAGCTCTCCTAAATTCCACCTTTTACTTCAAAAACTTTATCCGCACAATCTCTTTCTTATTAATTAATCTGTCAGCCTTATTGCTTTCTCGCCCAGTTCTAAAATACATTTATCTTTTTAAAACGTTACTTCTGAAATTTTTCAATCGCCCAAAAATACACCCAACAAACACTAGCACACCACTGCCGCACGTAACTTACAATACCGTCGGCCGAATTGTGTACGGCTGGTTTATAATTTTTAAAAAAAAGTTTGCAAAATTCAACAAGATGGAAAAAAAATCGGATAACAAATGATTGGCCGTAGAGCGAGTCTAGTGCTTTACAGAAAAATAACGCCTACGTGCACATTTCCTTAGAAATAAGTAGAAATTTATTTAGCACTACCGCATGTCGTTATATTTTGAGTCTCCTGGTCCGAAAGTTTTCCTTTAGTTTTAAAAAAGTAACTGAACGTCTACTTTACAAATTGAGATTGGTTATTTAAATACAAAACCATCTCGGAGGAGCAACACGAAACGTCGCATTCTTGGGAAGTTTGCTTAGATTTCTTTCCATTTCAATTATCCGCGTCACCGGTTCAGCGCGACGGAAACTACATTGCTTAAATATACTGCTGTTGAAGTTCAGCGCGACGGCAACTATATATTATTTACAAAACTACTGTAATTTCTATTCTCGTTCTCAAATGGCGTCTTGGGTTCGCTGTTTTCCGCACATACACATGCGTGAAATATCTGAAGTACATAATAAACAGAATACAATAGCAAATGTAACTGCCTCAAACTTGGAGTACAAATTTCTCGTTCATCACTTTCACCCGCTTAGTCGTCTCTAATAACGCTGATTTAGACATTCGTAACAAAGTAGCAACGATTGTGGTACCATGCAGCCTACCTTTATGCGCCGCTCAACGCGCCGTGAAATAACGTCGCTTACCCCCAAGGAACTTTAACTTATCATACAACCCTAGATCTCTGCTTTTATCAATTGTCATTCGATTATCAAAACATTAATTTGGTAAATACATATACTTAAAAGAAATTACCTATGTAGAAATGGTGACATCAAATTTTCAAGGTACCTTTGAGTCATTGGGACAGCGGAGGAAACCGGTATTAGCTGGTTAATTCTCAAGGGCCACTGGAAACCACTTTATTCAGATTTGGCCTTACTTCTTCCAATAACCAACGTGGGACCACCACTAAGGCAAAAGGTAGTTCCCAAAAAGCTGAACGGTGGGCCGACTTCCCGGGTCCTTTTAGCAGTTACTAGATCAGTTACACGGGTAGCATGCTCCTACGAATTATGCCCTATTTTCAGTGCCTTTTCAACACTAGAAAACTTTTCCCCGCAAATCTTAACAAACCCACGCTTACGAAATAATAGTTATAAAAAATAAATTCTTTATATTCAAAGGTTCATGGGGATCTTAAATTAAGCCAGCACTTACAACCTGGTTCTATTTCTCTTTAAATGCTGACAAACAATACACTACCGACTTCTAATATGGGTGGCAGGGATTGGCTGCCTTTTCATTTTGTACTATTCTAATTTCTATCGAACGACGTCTACACACTTTCACGGAACACTACATTTACTTACAAATCAATCGCACTTAAATAACCAAGAACCACCACCAGCTTGACTTTTAACCGGTCCTTCTAAATAAGCGGTGCGAAGCTAGGGGGAAGACACAGCTGGCGCCACCGTCTCGCCTCTCTCCGCTCCTCCTCTCTGTTATGCAAAAAGAACCTCCCAACCACCACGTGTCACAACCCACTCATCTGAGATCATGAACATTATTTTACGAAATTCTGTTTTAAAAAATAACTACTGTCATTGTGATTTGATAAAGTTTTGTTCCAAAACAATCCACCATAATAACGCCATGGGACACAGGGTGTATCATGACGTACTTTCAGCGGAATATTCAAATAATAAGACCACAATGGCGGAAGGGTTCTTGGGCGGTGCGCCCACGGGCTGCGCGAGTCGCCGCCGCCGAACATAGCAACAACTCGTAAATGTAAAGAGGGGCGGCATTCCGCCCAAGTGCGGGCGTGATGTTTTTCAGAAAATCGCTTACAGGTACAGCACGACTTCACCCACCTGGCTTCTTTGGTTTGGGTCCTCTCTTAGCTTTCTTGGCCACGGGGACATCTTTGATTTCGGGAGCTTTTCTTCTCCCGCTGACAGCGCTGCTCCGTGTAGTAGGCATCCTGACTCTTCGAGTTTCCGCGTCGTAGTGGCGCACTGGCGCTGGTTGGCAACAGCGGATTCGTCCGTTGGGAAAAATGTGTGCCACATGGAACCACCTTGACTGTCCATTTCACGTATTTTGCCAATGGTTTCTAACTTAAAGGGTATTCATTTATTTCTCCATATTTAATATTCACGTAAAAAGGTGTAACTAACTATGAAACTTTTACAGGTTAAAAATGACCTTGTAAATCAATTGTCATTATAGTACATGTGGCAGCACCGTAAAGCAAGGGGGTTTGGGGGGACAAACAAGTCTCCTTGGTTGATTATATAACGTCACCCCCCTACAAAGCCCCTCCTTCTAACCTTAGGGTTATATAATACTAAACATGATCGCTGTTAGTTGTCACTCCCCAAATTATTGTAGTCCTTCCATTTTAATACAACTGTTACTATTCTACTTGCAACAGTCATCGTAAGTTTTCAACAAAAAGAGAATTCAGCATCGTTTTGAGAACAGATTTTAAACGCGCAGATGATAACATTCAACATATTCGAGTAGGTCATCTTTGCTTTATTTTCAAGAATCTCTCTCTCTCTCTCTCTCTCTCTCTCTCTCTCTCTCTCTCTCTCTCTCTCTCTCTCTGACTTTAGCTTCGAAGGGTTGGAACCCTTTAGGTGAAAGTTTAACAACCACTATATTGATCTAGGGAAGATTGTCATGGAATCTGAGCACCACTGGCGAGATTTTCTTCTCTCGATAAAATGATGCTTTTCGATCGACGTCTAAAGATAAACAGAGATCAGGTCACCCACGAATGTGGCTCTTCAGCAGACAGCGAAAGAGTGAAAGTAAACTGACTATACTTCAGCCGCCATTGCGTTTTGAAGCTACCGACAAACCAGCATGACGTGAAACCGGATGACAGTCATTTTTGCAACTGCATAGATATGGATGGCCTATTCCGTGGTAGTCTTTGAAGGTTTTGTTATGAGGACAAGGAATTGGTATAAGGAAGCATTCCCTATGCCATTCAAGTAGTTCAGGAGGCTATTTTTGCATTCCAGGGAATAGCGTGGGTTTCACGAGAGGCGAGCGTCATGCCTGACATTTATTTGCAATGATGTGATGTGATACAATGCATTTCGTGATGTATTACTTTCTTCCAAGAATTGCCAACCCAGACAATGTATATGTGATGTTAACTTTATAGTATTACTTTGTATACAAGCTCGATAAGACCCAAATAAGGGTTAAGATTATGTCCATTAAAATGAATGTGAAAATCGATTTTGTTTCTAAAGGTCACCGGAATCACCTCATGTTTTCGAAAGAAAACACGAGGTTATCTTCTGTTGATTAAAACAGTGAATTGATAACGAATCTAACAATGAAGTGAGTTGCATTCAGAAACTGTATCTTAAGTCGTTCAAGGATAATGTTGTGATCTTTGACGGCGGGAAAAAAAAATTGTAAACGAGAGGAAAAAACGCAACAGTTTACGACTCCCCGTCAATAATGATTTTTGTGATACACTGTGGATTTACTTTGATGACGTTAAACGGTTAAAATTGTTGCTGCAAAAATCATTTGATATCTCGTTGGAGTCCAATTGGGGTCTCTTTGTTTTACACAGGGAATGTGGAGACTTTTCTCCTACTCTAATAGGTTACAGCTTGAGTTTCCGGCTCAAAAGGGAGATCTTACGTAATTTCTGTTTACATAAGATAAGCTCTGGAAAGGATGATCAATGGAGGAAGAGGGGCCAGACATTTTCCTATTGTATAGACATATAATAAAACGGGTAAGTGGAGCGCTCCTGGTCCTACTAACTTAAATGTCAACCCATAAAACTTGGACGCCGACTCTCTCTCTCTCTCTCTCCACACACACACACACACTATATGTATGTATATATATATATATATATATATATATATATATATATATATATATATATATATATATAAAGGAAATGGATTCATGGATTTTATGTTACAGGATTCTCCGTCATCCAAAGTTAATGACACCTGCAGACAACAACGTTGTAGCTATCTAGGGTTGGACCGCTCGTTCGTCAAGCGAGAGGCAGCAGGCAGAGGCAGCTCAAGGGAAGCTACCAAGCCTGTCAGAATGGGAGACTTTTACCCCCACTCTCGTAAACCCCCTTACCCTTGAATTACCCCCTCGCACATACACGCTCTCTCTCTCTCTCTCTCTCCTCTCTCTCTCTCTCTTAATAACTCAGGAAGATCCTTAGCGTACCAGCCGTATTATGACAAGTCATTTCCAAAAGCAATTCAAACCTACCCACGAGACGTAGTCGCTTTTATGAATACCTATTGCAACAGGATAAATGAGTCTAAGACTACGGAGCCAAATCGCTGATAGAAAAAAAACAAGAACCCGTGGCTGTGAGAGAGGGATTTTCATTCAAACAGGAGACGCATGAAGCCATGCAGTTCTGCAAGACCTCATATGGGAAGAAGATGTAAGGACGAACGCAGCCACTCGATGAGGGTGTTAGCTACCAAAATCCGACGTTCTGAGGAACGCTAAGAATCAACCATAAAGCTGCCTGATCCATTATACGTACCGAAACAACGCGACGGTGTCGTTTAAGATGCCAGGGTTGGCGTTTCCAAGTTGTGGATTTTATTATGATTAATAATAAGGGTATCTCTCTCTCTCTCTCTCTCTCTCTCTCTCTCTCTCTCTCATATATATATATATATATATATATATATATATATATATATATATATATATATATATATATATATAGTGGTGGCCATAGAAATAATTAATATTTGGTTGCTGTGGTACTGCAAACGTGCCCATGTATACAGAATAGTTCAAGGATTTACTAGTATTTAACAATAGTTATGATGGTGAAATATAGAAAGCACCCGTGCCTGCTAAATTGCCCCTCATTGAACCACCCCAATATGGCGTTACTAGTATCAACATTGGACGTTGCAGTGGGCCGGATCCAAGCAAGACGTGCTGAGTGAAGTTGTGGAGGAGATGGGGGAAGTTTAAATTATTTACTCTGTTTTTGCCAATAAAAGCACCGTATCGTTTAGTTTAAACAACGCAGTTATTTTCTGCTATTGTATTTGTCCGTAGAGAAGTTAGGAGATTAGTTCAAGTAAAAGTACTCTGGCTGACATCATCAAATTACCGTGGAGGTCGATAGATGGATGGAAGTAAATGAGCATTGGTAGAAGCTGCAAGAACGATTCTATTATGTACATAATTTACAGCCCAGAGTGCGTACGAATGTACGGTAGTATTCACATCTCGGATTCGTCAACATGCTTCAAGGTTATTGATGATAAGTCCAACCATGATATTGCGCGCGCTGACGCACGCACCCTACAATAAACATACCCCAAGAGTGCTAGAGACAAGAAGTGCGGAGTTCAACTTGGTATGACTTATATGCCGTATGTCACTGTTTGAGCGCCTGGCATGCGCGTTATCTTGATTTTGGGCGGAGCTGCGTCAAAGCCCAATTTTTATCTCTCATTCCCTTTATATATAATTATTTATTTATGTATATGTATATCTATGCTTAAAAAATCACAGTAGATGCACGTGACTTCATTAAATAAGCGTATACCACAGGAAAATGATTGGCAGAAATCCAAGCGCTTTCGTCCTTACGAAGACATTGTCAAGGGACGAATGAAATGCAGTTGGAAAGAGACTTATCAGGTAAACAAAAATATCAAGAATACCAGATGGTTAATTGTCAACTGGGTAAAAATTAAAGAGATCATCCAAAATTATCGGATATCACACGGTCACAAACCTAAACATAGATTTAACCCTAACAGAAACTACAACGTATCCATATAGTCCAAAATATGTAAAAACTGAATATATTAATTTTGTTGCTTATATTTATCTACAACTTTTTTCATTATGAAGGCATAGGATTTAAATAAAAAAAGACTTAGATTTAGAACATTTCCATTATTTGACTTGATTTACATGGAATAAAGGCTCTTTCTTGACTCCAGTTAATAGGATGATCTAAATCTCTCATAGGTACGAATAATACATTCGATATTTGTCCAGTTCTCATAGAATATTGGTGCTGTTTGAGTCGTTGTGAAAGAGATTTACCGGTTTGTCCGTAATAGACTTTATCACACGTTTTGCAAGGAATTTCATGTATGCAACCGGGAAGATCTATATATAAACAAAAATCTCTTCATATGTATTACATAACATCCAACCACTGAACGATGAGGAAATGTATTAGTTTTTTTTTTTCTGTTGTGACTTCATACCGGATTTACTTTCCTTCTCTAAGACCTTGCGTCTCTTTCTTTTCTTTACAAGATTATTAAATCAAGACATGGAAACCGTTTCGGTGGAAAAAGTGGCATCAGCATGCATACTTATGTGTACATATACATACATTATATATATACTATATTGTGTGCATTTTGTGTATATTTGATATATATTGATTTATCTATGTATAAGTTTTGTTGGTAGTTTCATAAACAAAATCTGCCTGAGAGTCGCTTTACACTTAAGCCAACGAAGCTGAAGGGGGTCATGTTCACACTCGTGTCTATAATACACACACACACACACACACACACATATATATAATATAATATATATATATATATATATATATATATATATATATATATATATATATATATATATTTATATACATATATGCAGAAGCCAGGTACTATGTCGTACCTCTAAGTAAATGGGGATACAATCCACAATGAAGTCTCGACATAATATGTGAGACTTCTCAGGATGAGCTGTTGCCATGGATACCATATTCCTCATTATTTCTGATGAATTTCCTACACATCAGACAGCCATTGTAGTGTGACGAGAGGTATATTTTTTCTGATTGAGAAATTATAATTGCCATTCCATAACTGGCCTTGGGAAATGTTTGTTATAAATTATTCTTTTACTGGGCTAATGGACTCCTCTGATGTTAGGTATATCTATATCGTTCACACTAGGCCTTATATACCCTGTAACACCTTACCATACTTATGGACCACCCCAGGCATGGGTCTGCGGTGGCATAAGGCCAGCTTAATCTAAAACCAACAAACCTATTGGACTTGACACTGATAGTAAGCTGGGAGACATGTTTTCTCACATGTGAGAAGACTATAGCAAACTGATATCCACCAAACAGGCAGGAAATGTATTTGCTTTTAATATGTTTCCGCCTACTTGGCATGTGTACATATTTATAAGTGATTTAGATTTAGTCAGCAACTAGGCGGCACAGGGTCTTGCTCCCAGAGCAGCCTATAAACATTTATATCTATAGAACTATACACAACACCTGTATGCATACACGCATGCTTTTATCAAAAATAAATTTAAAAAAACACACGCACACACACACACACCTACGACATGTACGCAGGGTGGTAAGAATGCTATGGTATAATTTATGCTCCAACGTCTTACTTTTTTTTTTAACTTTTATTAGAAAAATATTACATGTCATTTACATAAGATATTAAAAAATATTACAAAAATGTATACCTACAATATTTACAAATTACCATGGATTAAGGTGTATGTACTAGGTGATCTTGTCTTCAAAAGAAGAGACCCGTTTGCCTCACAAGTGCAACTCGTCTTACGACGAGTTCACAACACTGCTGCATCAGTACCCCATTCATCTGTCCTTTCCTATGGCAACAATTTCCAAATACTACTATTTACCGCCAGCCTCAACTGCATATCAGTCAGTTTTCAGTTGACTGGTGACTTTCAGTATGGAAAGAATGGAGGGAAATAAGGCAATGAAGAGAATCCTAAGACTACAGATTGGTACCAAATACAGCGTTAGCGGTCATTTATAAGCTGAATGATCCATCAGTGTTTTGAAGTGGTCCGGCAGTGTGAAAAGAATGGAAGATGATAGACCATCGATGTATGCATAAATGAGAGTTTTGGAGCAGAGAAGGAGGAAAGAGAGCCTGGTGTAGATGGCAGGAAGAGGTATTGGAATGGAAGGACCCGAATTCCACGAAATGCAAGACTGTAATTATGTACAGTAGTTAACCATATATAGTTAATTTCCTTATGTGATAATTACGACGGAAGAAGAAAATTATGTTGCAAGTTGATTACTACTAGTAGTATGGCTACGGCAGCATTACTACTACTACCACCGGTAGTAGTAGCAATAGTAGTAGTAGTCCGGGAGCAAGATTATCCTCAAGGCTGACCACTTATCACAGTCTCGGAAATTCTCTCTAAGACGGCCTCTGGGAAACGGTCAGGACGAAGGACGCAAGATGATCACAAGCCTCTTTTGTACGAAGTAAAAGAAGACAGAAAAAAAGACGTGAAGTAGCTTTAAAATATATTCCTTCATTTATTTACGTTTCGTCTCTTATTTACTCGCAGCATTAAAGCCATGATGTATTGGCAGTTTAAGTGATTTAACAAACTCGCCTTATTATCAGTATGATCCATACTATTCAGAGGATTAACCCCACCATTCTTATGGAACCCACAGGGGCCACTGGCTTAAAATTCAAGCTTCCAAAGAATATGTTCATTAGAAAGAAGTAAGACGAGGTAAGGGGAAACAGAAATGAGAGATCTCACTTATCAAAAAAGACAAAATAAATTAACAAATTGATAAACAGGTAAAAATGTCAACTATTACAAGCAAGGAGAATTTATTAGAGTAGTAATGCACTGCATCGTCGCTTGACCTCCTGGCCACCAACGCTAGGAAGCTGATAATTAATCATAAGCCATAAGCAAGGTAAATTCTTGATCATTCCTTTTTCACAATTCATTAATTCAGTTTATTAATTATTTGTAGTTTTTCCAGAAGTCACATTGAAAGACTTTAGAAACTGATACAATCTACGGTGACATATATATATATATATATATATATATATGTGTGTGTGTGTGTGTGTGTGTGTGTGTGTGTGTGTGTGTATTATATGGTGCACAGGGATACGTCAAATCTAGCATCCACCTTTCGGCAATCGGCCAAGTGGGTTGAATGTTCAGTGATCAGCTCACGTTTGCTAGGTCTTGTCCTCCCACCCACCGGCCACATGACTGTTAAATGTGCACCAGCATCTATCGGGGGCATGAAAGGGACCTGAGACTAGCATCCTCACCCCCTGGAGACTTTTGAAACTAAGACGCTTTTAACTTCATTGTGCCAATTCCCCAGGAGGGAAAACTTATAAGATAAAACTAACAAACATGCGTATATAAAATAAATAGGGTATTGTGTGTGTCTTTGTGAGTAATAATCATAGCAAAGGTGTGTCTAACCAGGCACAAAACTACAGAGGATTACTCGAAAACCCAATTATGCTGAAACGCTGAGGGAACGCCTAACATTGACGCTCGTCCAACAGTGGATCGTTGGTTGGGCTGCATCGAAAGAATCCAACAGCACTGTTGATGTACCCAGGAGAAGAACAGAAACATTCAGCTTTTATCTCGAGTACCGCTGGGGGTGTTGGCAAGCCTGCTTGGTTGCAGTTGGTCCGTGCGGGTAAAGTATCAGCCTTGAGAATCCCCGACGTTCGATGGCTGGCCACGTTAGAGAACACGTGTTGCCCAACAACATTGTCGTAGTCGTCTCTTCATATCTCGCAGAGATAAATGAGTTTCCTGCTCCCTAACGTCAGTTTCTCACAAAATCGAAAGTAGTGATGTAACTGCGTGCATATATATATATATATATATATATATATATATATATATATATATATATATATATAATATATATATATATATAGTTCACCACAAATCTGTAAAATTAATCAAGTATGTCATATTGTTTTATCTGGCAACCACACACACCCTGTATTAGGGGAAATAATTTATTGTTAGAAAAAAATATATACATATATATTATTATATATATGTGTGTGTGTGTGTGTGTGTGTGTGTGTGAATTTGAGGGTATCGTAGTCATGGTTGTGTTAAGACACTAGGCTCGCATTAGCAGGTTCTGAGGTGGTGCGAATGAGTACAAGCGTCATTTGGATTCAAGGGAAAGTACGTGTGGCTTGCAACCTCATCCCTAAAAGAAGGGAAGGCGTATGATGAAATATAAGTTTTTTTTTTTTACCATAAGCCTTCTCCCTTCAGAAAAAAAACAGTGCCAGAAGATGGGCGAGTGTGTGTAAGATTAAAGAGATGTGAAAGATTAGCAAGAGAGGACGCCAATGGAACAAGCAATACAACACACGCATGATTCACCATACCTCCGATGTACATGTTTTGTTGGTGTTTCTTTGGCGCCTGTTGTAGTAGACAGGCGTATCCCAGAAACGAGTTTCCCAAGCCAAAAAACCTGTCTGACAACGAGAAGTTCCCATATATCTAGTTTTACATAAGCGAAGTAAAGAAAACCTTAGCTGAATTCTCTCTAAAAAATACTTGCACAATGACTTTTTTTTTTTTTGTCGCTACGCTGCTGGAAGTACTTGATTCTTGGTTAGGTCTAAAGGCCAAAAATCCTCACGGCCCTGTGTTGTGTTTGATCCTGTACAGGGAGACAGAGAATTATATATACAGT
>NC_087221.1:14234315-14246815 GCF_015104395.2 Macrobrachium nipponense | reverse complement strand
AAAAATGATTTGCCTAAACCCTCAAATCTAGAAGGTGTTACCACCCAGATCAAGGCTTGTTTGGGGCGACGGAAGGTACAGCGTTATCATTTAGCTTTTATCTTTTCCGTTAGACATTTTCTGACTCGGCAATAGTAGTACTGTCATTAAAGAATACACATAGTAGCATGAGTCTTAAAATGGAGAAAACAAATCCACATTTATGCCTATGTACATATATTTATATCGTATACTGTTACTACTATTACCGTATCTCTGTCGACAAAAAGAAGGGAATGTTTAGGTAATTTTCTACTGCATTGTACTTCCATGTATCTCGTACTTTGTTATTCTGGATTTTCTCGTCTTGACATTGTTATTTTGGTTGCACGTTGAGTTTCTTGTTGTTGTTGTTGTTCGTATTATTATTATTATTATTATTATTATTATTATTATTATTATTCACGGCAGTGACCCGTAACACCCTCAGCAAAAACCAGAAAGATTAAAATTATGAATAAATAAAGATGTATTATTTAATACAATACAGAATTCAAATTAAAGAAGGCAAATAGTCCTCGATAAAAAAAAGGGGCAAATACAAGATGGATTTAAATACCAAGGTATAGCAGTATTTCGTCAGGAAACGAATGCAGAGGAATATAAAATTTAGGCTAATTACCCTTACCCAGTGCTGGGACCTGCCGGGTCATTCAGCGCTGAAACGGAAATTGAGAGTAAAAATGTTTGAAAGGTATAACAGGAGGAAAACCTCGCAGTTGCACTATGAAACAATTGTCAGGAGAGGGTGGAAAGTAATATGGAAAAAAGAAAATATAGATGGAGGTACAGTAAAAGGAGTTTACTGGATATAGAATTTAAGCCAAAGGCCAAGCACTGGAACCTCTGAGGTCATTCAGCGCTGAAAAGAAAATTGACAGTAAAAGGTTTGACAGGTGTAACAGGAGCAAAACCTCGCAGTTGCACTATGAAGCAACTGTTAGGAGAGGGTGGAAAGCAAGATGGACCACACGACAAGGGGGATGTCAATGAATAGGCAATGGCGCAGTGCGCTCTGTAGCTCTTGGTGCGCAGACGTTAAGGCGATACTGTTTTTAGCAGAGGAAGGTAGTGTCATGAGTTGGTCATGCTTTTCCAAAGGAATAGACCAACGAAGGGTGCATGCGCCCAATACCTTATTTTGGACTGTTGAAAGCAATTGATCAATTGTGTAGAGCAGTCTAGCGCTAAAATGCGTACATAAAACTCAGGTAAAAACATTTTGAAATACATCTGACGAGGTTATTTTGTGAGGGGACAGGTACCGTCGCATTTTTTCTTTAGTATTTGTTTTGTTTAAACATTTTCAACACTCAAGTGACTTAATACTTGAAGAATGTTGACAGCCAACTATACTACGCCGCAACCCTTCCTGCCCGAATATGAGGAGATAATTCTGCCTGCTGTAAAAGTAGCAGGGAGAGAGAGAGAGCGAACGAATAAGTAGCACTCTGACCCAACCGCCCCTTCCACATTCATAAGTGTCGTAAGGATGACATTCTATACCTTGCCCAGCCAGTTTGATTAAAACAAGAAGCAAAAATAGCGGGAATCGACCTAACACATAATCCGGAGTAATCTCAAGTCAGACGAGTCCTTTTCTACAACGGCTTCGTCACGGCTCTCGGGCAATGTTTACATTCTATGGCAAAACGACAACACCTTGTCACAAGTTGTGTTTGGATGATATTTGTCTTTCTTTTTTCTCTTGCTCTTTAACTTATCATCTTTCAAAGACGGTTTTATTTACCATTTGATTGTAAGGCTTAAAAAAATCTTTATTACTTCATTTTTTATTTGTTTTAATTTAAAGGCAAATTTAAGCTTCAATGCTGATGCAAAGTTCGTATTAAGTTTATCTGAAGTTGAAGCTATGTTATCTACCTTAAATATTAAACCGATACTGTAGAGTATAGATAGCTTCTCATTTTACTTTGGAAAACAAATCGAGCGCAATTTTTCCACCTAAAGAAAACCAACCGTTGACAAACACCAGTGGTCTGAATGACTCAGCACGTTTCCAGGAGTTCTGTTTGTTCCATTCATCTTGGATGCGGCGATTAAAAGTACGATCCTGATAAATGGGTGTCTGTATTTCCAATGAATGAAGACATATTGGAAGAAAAAGTGATGACAAAACTACAATCTACGATCAATACATCGTGTAGAAAATCAAGTGATAAATCACATCTTTCAGATGCATGGAGGCCTTTCAAAGAGCAGTTATAGGATCCTTATCTACTTGCATAAAGGCCTTGATTCTCAGTTGAGCAGGATGTAGGGTAAGCAAATTCAATCCATTTTCTCCTCTTGAAAGCCGATCAAGGTGTCCCAAATGGAGTAATCCCTATACGCGAAAAGGATATTACATATATATATATATATATATATATATATATATATATATATATATATGTGTGTGTGTGTGTGTGTGTGTGTGTGTGTGTGTGTGTGTGTATGTATATATATTGAGGAGAATGTTCAGCTAAACTCTGCGTTTAACCCTGGCATCTCCAGGCCTTGAGATTGTCGTAACCTAAATTCCTTGAATGAATTTCGTTTCTTTGCTACTCAGAGATAGTTAAGTATTTTTTTCTTCGGATTCAGTTGAATTACAACCTGTCATTAAGTAGTCATCAACAACTTTGTTGTACTTGAAAATGGTGCTGTTAATGTTGTTTAGTAAGCCACTGTGTATGTGCGTGTCTGCAGTATGAGTTGTAGCAATAACAGGACAAATATTTCTTCACTAACTCGTACTGTTCAGAGGTTTTTGTTCGTTACTTGATACCCCAAACCCTCTGTTCTCTCTCACCTCAGTCTACTAATAATGATGAAACTGAAGGTTACAATTGGATGTACTAGAGTAAAGTCGTGTGGAAATATTTTCCTTCTGAAGTGCGATTGCTATCGTGGCCTCTTTCTCTTTGATACGTCAATACAGGACGATCAAAAGCAGCTGGACCCCGAACACTTGTGCCACTTTCGCGTATCCATCGGGCCTCTCTATCTTCCCCCACCCCCAACTCCCACCCAGTCATGAAGCGGGACCACCGAGAGAGAGAGAGACCCCATCACCCTCTACAACACACACACACCTAACCAAAACCCATTCTCCAACCACCCTGGATCCCCTTATCACAAGCCGAATATCATGCACACAGTTCTTTTGCGCCACTTCCGCGGTCGCTTCATGACGGTCAACAAAATTAACGTCTCTGAAATGACACAAGCTTTCTTCGATACTCAGGAAATCAGCCAAAGTTTCAACAACAGCCTACTCGATACCATATTTTAGTTCCTTAGATGGCTTTCAAAACCCAAGGTCTCTTTAAAGACTACCATTCCTCCGTCCGTCCCTTCCACGCTCAGTTATACATACACTCACATACACGCTTGGGAGTACATACACGTACATGTATGCGATAAAGCCACATGATCACATTTCGGCACAACCACGCTTTTCGTTACTCGTTACGATCCGCTCTGTACTCTGTCCTCTTGTCATTCACTCTCTATCCCTCTCTTTTAAACATAGATAGTCTTCCACGTCGTCGTCTGTCTCCTCAGCTGAGCCTCATCAAGGGCCACGGGACATTTAGCCTAAACAATACTTTCTTGTTAGGATAAAGAGGAAAATTCTCGGATTGGCATTTCCTCCGATTCTGCCAAATCTAGCAATTCTTTCTTTTATCTGCGTTTCTTTCGTTAAAGCACAAGTTCAATCCCGCTCGTGGATCCCACATTACTCAATTATTTCCTTCTTGTTTACTGCATAGCTAGTTGTGAATCCTGAGAGAAGAGAGAGAAAGAGAAAGAGAAGGGGGGCGGGGGTGATTGAAACCGTGCTCTAGTGGTGGTAGAATTCAAGTGGCCTTGGTAAGCTGTCGTACTCAAGGACCAACGATTGCGGGCAACATGGCTGACATGTGAGGAGTACCACGCTCTCTTCACTACCAATTTCCAACGGCTGTGGTCAGTCTGGTACGGAAATATGGCGTTTTTAAACCGGCAGGACCACCAGCCCCAAACGTTATGGAGAGCTGGGGATGCTACTACTGTTAGATAAGATTTACTAAGTTCAAAAAACATTTATAGTAAACAGTCATCAAATGTTTACCCTGTTTACCTAATATGTATATATAATATATATATATATATATATATAATATATATATATATATATATAGATATGAGCCGTGTTATCTTTGTTGCTTACGAACTGCCATTATTTTATAATGTACTTTGGGTGTGAGTTATTCCCAGTCAACGCGGTGCAATATTTGATAGTATGGTATATATATATATATATGCAAAGGTACATACATACATACATGTCATGATGAAAGCTTCATGTTCCATTATTGTTCTTATTATGCAGAGTAAAAACTGGGTCACTCTGGTGCAAGATCTGATACTGCCAACATACCCGGTTCCAGTGTCCTTGCTTTAAGCCCTTCATAAGGATTTCCACACTCATTGTACGATAATGATACAGTCGTGTACTATTAGATCTACTTTTGTGAAGTGTATATATATATATATATATATATATATATATATATATATATATATATTATATTATATTAAACCATATCCTCTAACAAGGGTTCCCAAGGAAGAATACGACAATCAATGTTGTATTTATGATACTCTGTTGGGAATTTGAATATCATGTGAAATTAGTTCTCATACTCACTTTGATGTCATTTTTAAAGCTGATTTTTAATTTATTGGTGGCTGTTCCAGAATGTAAAATTTAAATTTATTTTGCTAATTCTTACTTACGTCCCTATAAATACAATGAAGTTGTAAAACGTTTGAATTTTTTTTGTCATTTTTTACAGCATGGGCACACTTGTAAATAAATTAATTTATTCATTTTGCATCTGCGTATTTGGTATACGTGAGTGCCCACATGATCAAAACCACGCCAGCGGGTTGCCCCCATGAAGGTCTTCTGTAATTGACCCGTCTCCCCTTGCTTGTTCTAGACGCACAGCTTTATTCTTGTAACTGACAGTTACTCTTCTCATCTTGTACTCTAGTTCATCATATAGCACCTATATTCTTTTCTTTCCTTCAGTTATCATCTCCACCTGATCTTACCCGATATTCTTCGTTTCTATTTGGCTAATTTCCATTACTACTTCAGTACTAAAGCTTTCAAAGCACTGAGGGTTATATTACAAACAATTCAATGATGCTCCCCTTGACATCTCACTCTTATTACTTTGCCACCTCTGTATTTGTTTGTAACTAGCATTGTGGCGAATAAGAGAGATGACAGGATGCCTGATAGTGGAAGAGTAGTGTTGATTTGGACAAGGAAGAGTGGGAAATGTAAGAGTAGTGGGGAAAAACTGTATTGTATAAGAAAATGGACATAGAAACGATTAACATGATAGAATTCATATAAACCAAAAGGGGGTCTTCGGAGAAGGATGTGTGACCTAGAAGGTTTTTGTGGAGGCAGTTACAGAGAGGCCTTTATGAAGGAAGAGAGGTTTCCATTGAATGGCCCACACAAGTGGTGTTGTCTCCAAACTTGTTCAGTATTTTTATAAATGACATAATGTGGAATATGTATACATGCACACATTATATATAAAACTCGGTATTATTATTATCATTATTATTTTATTATTAGAGGAAAAACATTTTTCTGGTTCTTACAGCTTTTAAACTTTTTCAGGAGACTTTTTTATCTTTTATTAGAAAAATACATCAATGTAGATTTACAGCTATTTTGCTGTATTTCCACAATTTTACAATGGTAATTCTTCCTCTTCCAGGAGTCTGATGGTTCTCTGCTTTCTGTGTGATTAAATCCTCTTAACCCTTTTCTCCCTTTTCATTTTCTTTCTTCCCAAGTACCTCAAAGACCAGAAAAGGACATTGGTTTTGCCAGTCCTACTGACCTTTGTCCTGGCTAGTGATAAGCATCAGGAACTGCTCCTTTACAGGTGATGTCCCAGAAGCCATAGGCTTTGCCACCAAGCAGGAAAATCTGGCTGAGAACGAGAAAATCCCCGACACTTTTGGCGCGGCTGGATTCATAAAAGGACAAGACTTCGAAGCAAACGAAGCTGCAGTAGCAAAAATGGCCTGAGCTCCTTCGTGCCTAATGGGATTTCTTTGTTCCAGGATGATATTCCAGGCTTTATTATTGCTATTATTATACTAAAATATGTGAGCTCTTTCATCAAAATAAAGCCATTTACGAAGATGAGTGGTTGGTTGATGTAAAATTGCGTTGCAATAAGTATGATGATCATCAACGCCAAATCTTAAATGAGCAAAACAGGCAGATGTTACTGAAGACGAAACTCATGGCTTTAAAATGCAAATAACAAAGCGAAATGCAAAAATAAATAAACAAATAAATAAGTAAATAAATAAATAAAAAATGGTATTTACTAAATACATTGCATTTCCGTCAATTGTCTTATGGTTACTGCTTCGCGACGCCAGTTGCATTTTCCCGTCAATTCGGTTAGGAATACGACAACAGACCGCAGTTGCATTGTCCTTCAACTGTAGTAAGGATACAACTGTATCGTGACGTGAAAGCTGTCAAGGGTAACGTTAAGATACGACTAAAAACTCCGTATTAGAGGAATCCGATATCAACGGTAGCAGGGCATTTTGGAGACTTGTTGTTTGTAGTACCTGCCTGAGACTCCTTTTTATCACTAGAGTAATCTAGGTCACGATGACCTCGCCGGTGCAGCCGCAGAGGTTGCTAGTCGGGTTACTGTCGGAGGTGTATTTGTAGTCGTAGAGAGAGAGAGAGAGATAGTTATGTTATATTCGTCGAGATGCCAAGTGACACACACATATATATATATATGTGTGTGTGTGTATTCATATATATAGACTGACTGACTATGGAATTTAGGCCAAAGGCCAAGCACTGGGACCTATGAGGTCATTCAGTGCTGAAACGGAAATTGACCGTAAAAGGTTTGAAAGGTGTAACAGGAGGAAAACGTCGCAGTTGCACTGTGAATCAATTGTTAGGAGAGGATGGCAAGTAAGATGGAAGAACGAGAATAAGAAAGGAGGTACAGTAAAAGGAACGAAAGCGGTTGCAGCTAGGGGCCGAAGGGACGCTGCAAAGAACCTTAAGTAATTCTTACAGTGCACCGCATGATGTGCACTGACGGCACTGTCCCCCTGCGAGGATATTCATATAAACATATATAAGATATATATATATATATATATATATATATATATATATATATATATATACAGACACACACACACACACACATATATATATATATATATATATATATATATATATATATACATATACATATATATCCAGTAGTACCTCTCTCACCCTCGTTCCATCACTAACTATTCTTGTCCAAAAAGGCAATTGTATTATCATTCAAGTCAGTCTTTCTCTTCCTTAGTTGTCAAAACGCGCATAGATTAATCATTCTAATAGGGAATTCTGTTGGAGGTATTCTACTGACGCCTCCTATAGACCATTTGATCTTAAGCAGCTTATACTTTGTTCATGTTTCATGCCAGCGAATGTCTGGTAAGGACGATGCTGTTTCTCTATTGTGCTTTGAATGAATCAGATTGTTGCCAGAGAGTTTTTGAAAAGGATAACTTTGAGTTGTCAGGGAATTATCATTTTACCTTGAGAGAGGTATTTTGGGTGGTAGTGAATTTTTTTTTCTTTTCTTGGATAGGTGGGAGAAGGGGAGTGGTCTTCGAACGAATCATTTTTTTTTTCTGAAGTCAAGAGTTTTTTTTGGAAAAATATTGTTTGAGGTAGTATTTTCTTTCCAGCTTCAGCGTAAGTCTGTCAGGATGGCCATGGTACAAAAACTGAAAGTATTTGTACAGAGAACCTTAAGATGGGAAAAAGAAAAAGTTAGAGAGACGACGGAGAGATTTGCATATAGACGGAATACAAGATTATAACTATGAAGAAAATATAAATTATAATATCATTGATAAACAGGCAGAGAGATACAGAGAAAGTCTAGATTCTGCTGAAGTAGAGAGAGAGAGAGAGAGAGAGAGAGAGAGAGAGAGAGAGCTGTTTAGACAACCTAAATTCAGTGAAGTGTGACAAGTCTGGGCAACAAGCACCTTACTGCATGTTGATATCATTGCACTACAGACACCTAAGTTTCTGTTCGTGTATGTCTTAAATTAATAAATTCCCCCGTTGTTTGGAAACTTACAGTTTTCAAGATTGCCATTGTCACTGCTGAACACGTTCCTCATGTATTCCAGGTCAAGTGTAACTGGTTTCCCGTTCGGAATACATGATACCCTTACGTGTTTCTGCCTGCACCTTCTCATGGCGAGTTTTTAGAAGTCATTTTTTTTTTTTTTTTTAACAAGCGGTTCTTGCCTGGTGAGTAAATTTCAGTATTGCTGTCTGGATAGCCATGATTATAACTTCTTGCAAGCTGCGTGTTACTACGTTACCAGGAATCTTCTATACCTGATCAATTGCTTAAAATGCGGCTCCCTTTACCACTTTCGGTCGGTTAGTCCGAATATGATCTGAGGTGGATAGTAATTATTGTCATATTGTAATGAAAGAATAATGGATTTTATACGCTGGACGTTTTAAATGAAAGAAGAAATAACTGGTAATCTTGCTAAGGTCTCCATATATGGATCGCCTGGTATCGATAAACTTCGTCATTAGGGTAGTCAATAATTACCAGTTATTGATAATCTGTGTAATGGAAAGTTATCACAGTTTACCAGTTACCGATAAACTTTGTTCGTAGATTGCACAGAATGCATGTATTTTTAACAAAGTGTGTTTGAAAGTTAATGAGAATCGCTAGTAGTAGATGATTTATTGTATTTTCTGATGATCTATATGCAAGTGCAGTCTGTTATATTTCTTCGGAACTAATGGTACCAATACACACACACGCACACACACACACACACACACACATATATATATATATATATATATATATATATATATATATATATATATATTAATCACAGTAAAACTAATCGGGATTAGCGGAAGTTCATGATACTAAATACATCGGCCAATCGGAGGTAAAGATATAATAAGATTCACTGATGTCGACCTTGGGTGTTTACCAGCAGTTTCAAGAGAAAACTGACTGAAACTGACAATACCTTAACATTCGGCCTTCGATTCTCTATATGGCGCCTTAAATTCCACGAGGTGTGTTTTGTTTGTGTTTTGCTATTCAGAACGGACACGAAGGCGAGCTAAATTCGGTTCAGCCAATGCTTGAAGAGAAATAAAATCGAATAACGCTCAGTATATACCGTCGAAATGATCATGACGAATGCCACCAGAAAACATTGATTCGGTTATCCTGGCTGAATGGTTTTGGAATATGTGCTAATGCTCCTTCTCTAGCTCCTGTCTGTCAAATCAATCTTCCCATCTTTGAAAGGCTGTTGTGAGGGTAACCTTTTTCATCGGCTGCAGTGACTTTATCCTTTAGCGTTGTCTGCTGCAAGTAACCCGATAGCTCTTTCAATTTATTTCTGCGGTGATACCAGATCTATGTGGAGTGATTTCTTGACGAGAGAGGAGAGAGAGAGAGAGAGAGAGAGAGAGAGAGAGAGAACTTGTGTAAATGGGACTGGGCAAACGCTCACGACTCTAGGTTAGCGAGAATGATAACGGCGTATAAAATTCGTCAAACGACATTTTACAAACTTTAGTCATGGTCAGGCAGTGAGGCAGGGATGACGTCATATGCCTAGCAACTGGCTTTGACCTATGCGCGTTATCGCGTCTGTTTTATCGCGTCCTTTGTGAAGAGGGCGTACTACGCATCAAACTTAAGTTCTCTCTACATAAAATGCGTCGAAGAAGTACTGGAGAAGTTCCAATGGCGTCAGTTCCACTCCTTTTCGGAGGTTGATGATAGAGCAGTTTATTAGACTAATAATCGGGAATGCATACTCTCGCAGACGGCTCTCTTTAGTGTGTATTAATTACGAAAGAGAGAATATTTTCATTCCGCCATAAAAAGAGGGTAAATACGCATGGTATACCACACCGAGAGAGAGAGAGAGAGAGAGAGAGAGAGAGAGAGAGAGCTGCATTATCTCCTCTTCTCGAGAAAGAGAAATCAGCCAGCATGAATGGCACAACATGTCGACAGAGAAAGAGATAGAAGTGACGTACACATAGGGTGCTGACACAATTATATATATATATATATATATATATATATATATATATATATATATATATATGTGTGTGTGTGTGTGTGTGTGTGTGTGTGTGTGTGTGTGTGTGTGTGTGTGTAACAGAGAGAGACACAACATTGGAAAGGAAGAGAGAGAGAGAGATGAACGTTAAGAGGAGCTATGCAGGGGGGGAGAATGAACAGCTCAAGCTGCTCGTCCTCACCCTCTCCTACCACGCTAATCCCTCCCTCCCCAGGCAACACAGCCAAAGTCTCTTAGTTGCGTAGTAACTCGTACGAACACTGACCTACCAAACCGAGAACGCATCCCCACTACGAACGCCCAACTTCCCGAGAAGTTATGAAGCTGAGCTACTGATGTGGCAATCTTTTGTTGAGGGCGGGTGTGGGGGAGGGGGCAGGATTTAAATGATAGGTTTCTACCCAACTGACACTTGACCTTAACACTTACGCAATTGTAACGGTAAAGGATATCGATTTGTTTCTTCAGCGCACACACAAAAACATACCACGCTTTTCGCAACTCCAGTACAGAAATAAAGCAAATAAGCTGTACGCCCATGCAAGGAGTAAACGTCGGGACCGCGCACATTCATTTTACTAGAGCAGGAGACTCTTTCCAGTCTTCATTTATGAACATTTCTAGATTTAGCACAATAGTGTGTTTATTTTTTTGTGACTAGCATCCATGCTGTTAGGGACTTTTGACTGCGCCCAATCGCCTTGTATTTTTAAGTGTGTTAGTAGAGGAAACCTATTATCGGAAATTGAGTTGGTAACCAATAGTTAAGGTGTCTCACCCGACAGTATCAACAGCTTCTACCTTAATGCATATGAACGACGCTGAGATAACCCAGGCTCTCTCTCCCCGCCAAGTGACCAAAGCTGCATGGTATTTGTATTGGATGATCGCTTTAAAATATGCGTTTTGCCACTGATGAAATGAAGGGAACTGTCGAATGTTTTTTTTTTAATCGAATAATTGTGGAGCAAATTGTGGCCTTGATTTTTAAAAGAAACCTTTATTAGAACCACTCATTGGCTACCTTCCTTCGGTTGGAAGTGATGTGCGAGTGTACTGTATGCTAATGAGAGAAAGGAAGGTAGAAGCTGTTGAGACTGCCCGTTAGCCTAGAATAGGTGGACTAAGATGGCGTAAAAGTGCAAGAAAAAAAATGTATAGAGATGCTTCAGTGTACATCATAGCGCGTAGGCAGTTGTTTGGACTCGCTACCGTTGATCCTTTCTCCGTAGGCGTATGAACGATTCGTTGTCATTTATAGAAATCAGTAGTTATAAACAACTCTTATTTGCCGATAATATCAACCATAAACAATGCATTGATTCAAAAGAATTCATGATCAAAGTTGTGAGTAATGAAGCAATGACGATAACATGTTTACATCTAGACGCCTGTCACAAGGGCTCCCAGGCCTTCAGTCATAGCAGGCTTATGTAACGCAGAATTACGTAACGTATATCGACCGGCCATTACGGGCGTCCTCTCTGTGGCTGCATATAGTACATAACTGGATAACCCAGTTTCAGACATACGTCTTAAATCACTCAATTTTATGAACATACACAATAACGCACGCGCGTTAACAAACATAAAAGAAACCCAAACACACACACACACACACGCACATACTGACACCCGCTCACAGCGAACATTCACACACATGAAAGTGTGAAACTGGTTCCCATATCGGACTTCGACGAAAGTCTTACAGTGCTGTCACTATCTCTGCTGCTGACATGCTCGGATCTTTGAGGAGAGAGACCGACTGACGAGTTCTTAAGGTTTCCTGCATTGAACAGGTCAGGCGTAGATCTACGTAACTAGACCACAAGCACTCGGCCTTTCCTTGACATCTCAGGATTATACACATTATGATTTGGCGCTACCTCGAAATTTACTCAGGAGATTTGTTGCCGGATGAAAAGTACGATTCATCGGAATGCCAGTACGAGCCAGTTTTACAGGAGAAAGATGACAATTAGATCCCATTAGCCATGTGTTTTAATGTAATTATTTTTTTAAAGTATAATAGACTGCCGAGGGAAGCCGAACTAATGCACGGCATTATAGTTTGTTTTATGTACTGTAAATACGATCCATTACAAAACTGTTATAATTGTTCTTCATTTTACACGGGACAGGTAGGCTATTAAATTAGAATACTCTTGTAGATAACACAGTAAAAACAGTCATGATACGAATAAAAGTAATCGTAGACATTTAGATACAACTAT
>NC_087221.1:14226815-14229315 GCF_015104395.2 Macrobrachium nipponense | reverse complement strand
AACCCCTTACGGGGTCTTTATCCGATGATATCCCGTCAAATAGATTCCTTTCACTTGTCGCTTTTCAGCATCTGTGTCGTCGTCTTTTATTTATTATTTTCATTCTGAGGACGCAAGTAAATAGCCTTTTGAACTTGCTCCATATGGATGTTGGCGCCATGTTAATGAATAACTATTGATAGATTTGTTTGTTTTGTTTGTATGGTGCTTTTACGTTGCATGGAACCAGTGGTTATTCAGCAACGGGACCAACGACTTTACTTGACTTCCGACCCACGTCGAGAGTGGACTTCTATCACCAGAAATACACATCTCTCACTCCTCAATGGAATGGCCGAGAATAGAACCCGCGAACACCGAGGTGGGACGGTAATACCATACTAACCACGCCGCTTAGGCGCTCAACTATTGATAGAAAACGAGATTTACTTCACAGCGTTAAAATGCAGTCATCCGTTTTACATCCAAAATCCGCAAGCATCACGTGAAGGCCAAAGCCTTCGGAACGCATAAAACTGTTTCCTTGTCTGTATTTCGTAACGACATGAATAAAAACAGAGATGACTTGCTTTGGTATAACCTAGGGACAAATGACAATATAGCGACTTTCTGCTGCCTAAATTCCGTCATCCTAAAAGGTATTAAGAAACATTTCGACGTACATTTCGTCAAGCTAACGTCGAGATTATGCATTTGGCTTGCAAAAGATTTGAGACACTGCAAACTAGTGTGGTGATTTCTAAATATTTTTTCATGTACCCAGAGAGACATTAGCCTAAAGTGCTTTTATTTCTCGTTCGCAAAAGGCCAGAGTTTCTCACATTCTAGAAAGAAAAAAAATGAACCTATTTGTTATTCTCAACAATATGCAAAACGAGTTCTGCCAAGGCCATTGTAGCTTACCGTTTCTACATATAAAAATGATGCTGTCGGTTTTGACGTTTTGTCATTTTCCTGGAAAATAAAACAAAAAATTGTTGTAATACAAAGGAAACGCCAGTAAGCACTTTCATCTGTGATGAGCGTGGAAGGCTATGGTACATAGCATCGCACGATGCAACCGAGTCTAGGAACCAGGAAGTACTCTGCCCTTACATAACCAACGCTGTGGCATAGCGTTGCGTTCGACCATGCTACCACCCAAGGTCCTTCTACCACTATAGAAGATCCCTCCCTCCCGGTTTTTACTACACCAGTCGTTGGAGGGGGGAAGGGTGAGGGGGGGTTTAGAAGAAGGGCATGATGGTGGAACCATTGGAGGAACTTGGCAACTCCCCTAACTAAAACATTTCGTAGACGAACTGGCTGAAACTGGTTTGGCTGCCACCAACTCGAGTAAATACTTCAAAGGAAATTTTTTTTTAAATGATTACCTCGTTATCCTGGTTTGGTTTTTAAACCCTAAAAGTGCAGAAAATGAAAAAACGAGTAATAGAGTCATGAAACTGAATTAGTTCTTCAACAATGAAAAACTTTCTCTTGTTTAGCTCCTTTAGACTAGTGACTAACCGGGTCTTGGGGCAGGACGAGTTCTCAGCGTACATCTACAGGTTCGCCGGGTTCAGTGGGGGTCAGTGACATGTTTATTAATCAAGTAGGACCTGTGCAGCGTCCCACATTCTCAAACCTTTTCGCTCCCAGTATCAACAGTCTTTCGAAAACATATACGATAGCGGTTTTACGACCTGTTTCGTGAAGATTGCGAAAGTAGTCTGGCGCCAGGCATATTGTCTTGTATGCTAGATGGGCGTAGAACTTCACAAAAGCGTGACGAGTGTTGTAAGATATCCTGCTCTAGGTCTCCTACCTGTGGAATGGAATTATGAATGTTTGATGATGTAAAGGTAAATATTGTGACGTCATGAAGTTCCCATAAACTTTAAAACTAATTATCATCAATAAGAATTGATACACATTCCCGATATAGAACACAAGTAAATGTCGTCGTTAGGCTTAGCAAGCCTCTGCAGAATGCAATGGCCAAATGCGAAAAAGAAAAATACTGATAAACAAATAAGTGTGATGTAGTATTGCAGAAAGCTAAAAATACAGACTAATAAATATGTAAACAATCAGTATACTCAGAAATAAAGAGCAATTAAAAGGTGGAAGGGAAAATCAATCTGAGGAGCAGTGCTTCACTGTTTCTAATGGTTAGCCAGACTCCAGAAGTCCACATAAAGTCCTATCATCTTATACACTTTACTACCTTATTATGCGTCCTAGGGCAAGGACCCGTGTACCACAGAATTTTTTTTTTTACTCATTTAAAATAGCAAAAATACAATCTTCACATTATTTCATCATTTAAAATGTTGAGCAAAAGAATTTGTTTGTAACAATTTTCTACGATTTCCCCCCTTACAAAATTAACACAAACCATCTCATAATTTAATCTCCCCCTAAGAAAATAAAAAGTTTCATTTTCAATAAGCTCCTGCGTAAGGCTTATCCACAGAAATAGCTATAAATCTAAACCAGCCAACCACCTGGTGTGTTT
>NC_087221.1:14191183-14223683 GCF_015104395.2 Macrobrachium nipponense | reverse complement strand
GAAAAAGTACAAAACTTGAGGGTGACTTAACATACTGAGAATGTTATTGACAGTGAGACCCTGAAATGAATATTACCTAAAAATGGATGAGGTTGTGCCGTGTGACTATGCTAATGGAGCAGGGAGTTAGTCAGACAGCATCTTTTAAAACACTGGGCAAATATTAATTGTATTGTGGAGACAATTGCATTCTCCTTGATGTACAGCATTCATTTCTCTTAGCACAAATGCATGATTACTTATTACATCTATTTTCATAATGCAAATGTATTAATTTATGACTTCACAGAGAACTGTCACTTATACAGTAGCTCTGAGAGCATTGCTGTAGGGTAAAAGACCCAATTTTGGCTCAACTTTAACACCCGACCCCAATTTGGCTCACAGGCGATAAACTCCATAAGGTTGCCTTTATCTTAACCGTTCTAGTTAAAAAAAAAAAAGAACCCCAAATTGGCCCATGAAAAACTCATAGGATAGGACAAACCATGGTTTCTCTTAACCCCCTTGAAAATACCCAACCCCATTTTGGCTCAAGATGTACTCTACGGATGAAAAAACCACAATAAATGTGAATATTAGTGAAAAAATTATTAGGCCCTTTACGTAACCTAACCCACTGAGTGAAAAAAATTCTAAGTACCTTAACCTCACCTAACTTAACCTAACCCAACCTATTGGCTCAATATATACTCTACGGATGATAAAAACCCAATTTCACATAAATATGGATATGAGTGAAAAAATTCAAAGTCCCTTAACCTAACCTAACCCGCTGAGTGGAAATTTTTTTTAAGTCCCTTAGCCTAACCTAACCCATTGAGTGAAAAAATTCTAAGTCCCTTAACCTAACCTAACCCACGTGAAATACCCAGCCCCATTTTGGCTTATGATATACTCTATGGACGAAAAACCACCATTTCACATAAATATGAATGAGGGAAAAAATTCTAAGTCCCTTAACCCAACCTAACCTAACCTAACCTAACCTAACCTAAACCTAAACCACAAGAGTATATGAACTGGTTGGTTCCTCTGCATATATAATGATTCAGGTTTTAATTTTTTTTTCAGGAGATATGGAAATTTATTTTTATTTCGTCAAGAAATTTGTTAGTTACGATTTTTCAATTTTTCACTAGAGAACTGAATGCCTAATAAGGAATGATTTGGATTTCGATTTAACGTGCGTGCACACACACACATATATAGAAGTTATTTTCGATAGACAAACCAAATAACTTAAAATATATAGAAGTTATTTTCGATAGACAAACCAAATAACTTAAAATTTATGGTGAATGCCTAGGATTGTTAATGCTAATATCAATGAAATGAAAGTATTTGCAGATCAGAGAATTTGGGCAACATGGTAATGTGGACGTAATAAAGATTCAAAGAAGATGCACTTCAAATAAATTAAGCTGCACCCTTTTGACAAGTTAGTTTTCATCGTATGAGCATTTATCAGTTAAAGCTCCTCTGCCCTTTCTAAGCAGAAGGATAAAACCAGACTTGATAAATGAAGATAGAGATGATCAAGATGGTCAGTGCTCTGGTTCAGATGAAGAAATGAAGAATGATTGATTGGCTATGTCGTAACCTTGAGCAGACAATAAGGATCAAGAAAAGGAAAACATCGATTTTTTGCATTGCTGTTTTTGCCTCGGAGCAAGCTCATGGCAAAGAAAATCCTCTGAATAATTCCCTAAGTCAGGTGGTGCAGATTAATTCCAAATGTCGTAGAGAGCAGGTCCCAAGGGCAGAGGTGACAATCAAAAGTTAAGACACATGGAGGTTCATACATTTGATGTGAAGGACATGGAGGTGAAAAAATAATGGCATTCACCAAGTCATACCCGTACCATTGAGATGACAAGTGAAGTTTAAAGGACAGAGAACATCAGATTCCTTTAGATTGAACCAACAAAAATGTCAAAGAAAATACGAGCAGAGATTACAATGTGCTGATTAATCTTTTAAATATGCAGAAAGAGAAATTAATTGCTCACCTAAATACAGAAGCAGCTGATTTCCATGACTGTCAGCACTGCAGTTGGGGTTGCAAGAGAGTAAGGGATACAAACACCTTGTTTTTCTTATTATATGGATACTTAACACACCTGAAATTGGCAGAATTTATGAATAGAGATTATGTTCCATGTGTGCTTAGGTCTTTGCCCTTTCATCTCCTTCAAGGAATATCTCTTCAAGCTGCTCATATCAGCGACACTGTACTATCAAAGGACACTTTAATCTAGATCTCAACCACACTGAGGCTTGTTTATCACGGTCGTGTTGCGAAGTAGGCCGTGTTATCTGAGCTAAAGTGAAAGTGTAGCGTCTGGGATGATTCATCTCAACAGTCCGTTCCATCTCTTGGCGACCATTCAGGTCACCGCTGTGACTAAAGTAGAACGATAATTGTCTGTTCTTAGCCTGACTATCTTAATAGTACCGTATCGTTTTAAGAATGAGGTTCTTCTTAAGCAAGGTCCCACTCTTTTTCCCGTCCCCCTCTCTTCATTCCATTGGGCTTAGGATAGATTATGCCGTCAGGAGGTCCGTCCTTTAGGTATCTGCATTAAAAATAACTGAGGCGCAAGGACAGGATAGGATGTTGGCCCTCTTCTTACCTCAGTCGAAGAACGTTATTATTTCTGTTCTCATCCAATAAGTTTTCCTCTTTTTGAGGGTGGCTGAGACAGATCAATACAACCTTCCGGCTTCTTTGGAAGTCTTTCGGGATGAGGATGTTAACCCAACGCAAGTTTTCTTTGTCGCAGCAAATGCTGTCATGCATATCAGATAGGCAAACTACTAGACCAGGAGTGAACTACGGACTTAATCACAAAAAAACCAATGAGCCTAGAACTTGTCGACGGCTGATTATTATCATTCACAACAATGACGGTTCCTGTATATTTGTATGCAACAATCCAAGAGGACATTGAATTGCATATCCATAGAAAATTGCCTCCTGTGAAAAAATATGCTAAAAAATTACCAGAGGAGAGTGCAGAAAAGTTACGTGATAAACATCAGCTTACGACTTGCATCTTTGAAGCAAAATTCCGATAGTCGATACCGTAATCGTTGGACCTTGCGTCTAGCCATACTCTCCAGACCAGTGGTTCCCAAACTAGGAGGCTCGCCCCCCTAGAGGGGCGTGAGGAGGATACATGGGGGCCGTGAAGTCATCTGCTCAAAAATATTTAATTAGAATAATAAAATCATTCAAAGAACAAACAAATAGTTACTTAGAAAAATATCTCTGGAATGTACTATTATTTGTTCGAGTGGTTTTCATTATTAAAATGTAATACAAACAGAAATTTGTTTTCCTGAACAATGCTAAGAAATAAGTGCAAGAATCATTTTACATGAACAAAAGAGGGAGTAGGGGCGTGAGGGTCTACTGGAAGCAATTAGGGGGCGTCAGATAAGATAGTTTGGGAACCACTGCTCTAGACCTTGCGCCTAGCCATCCAAGCGGCTGCATAGACCGGCATCCATATTATCCTGAGATGATTCTCATGGCCACATCTTTCTCAGATCATTTTTCATCATATCACCTTCAACGATTATATCATTTCCCTTTTTATCCATTTAAAACACTAGAAACCGTGTAACACTCCTAAGACAGTATTTTTTAGTATATCTTATTAGAAAAATACATTAATACAGATTTACAGTTATTTTCTAGTATTTACGTAATTTTACAATGATAATTTTTCTTCTTACCAGGACTTACTTTTATAAACGGAACATTGCATATTTAAGTAGTCATCAGGAAAGTAACAAGTTTTCATCAATATATATATTATATATATTATTTATTATATATAACTTATCATAGATTATATATCTATATATATATATATTCTTATACTGAACAACTAGGCTTTTAATCAGTATTAGACAATTTTACTCTATTTTAAAAGTATATTATGGGCATCAGTTATCGCGAAAAATTAGTGCACGAATTTTCCGAGATGTATTTCCGCCCCTCCGTATTTTTCCCTTTGTAATGTAAAGATTATTTGTCAAGCATATGGCAGGTTGGCGGCTGTAGTGAAATGGTTCCCTTTTGTGTGTGCATTTATTAGTCATCGCCTCTCCTCCTTTATTGCTTAAAGGTAAAATTCATGATGTTTATAAATTACATGAAAAACGAAGGAATGTCTCCTTCTCAAAGAGAATTAATTTGGTAAAAATGACTAACCCGATCCGTTCGGGTATAAAACACCCTTGCTCGCCGTTCTCTGTGTTGAACCTACTGGATCTTTTCAGATCACCTACGGGCCGAACGAGGGAAAGGCCAACAACAAGAAGTGTTGGCTTAATACAACAACAACAACGTTCTCTGTCTCTCTGTTCATTAACTTACTACAGATAACAACACGTGTTGGTCTAGAACGTGGCGTGCGGGTGTGAGGCAATGAGGCTGATGGCGATTGACCAAAATTGTACACAGTAAGTAATCTTTCTTTTTTGTAGCCATCGTTGGGCTAAGTGAGTTTAATTATTATTGAATGTGTTCAACATCTTCTAAGTAATGCATTGATATTTGTCTCATTTAAGTGTGAATTGATTTCTCATAATTCTTAAGTTTTTTTGAGTGGCCACATAGAATGTTGCCAAGTGTGGTGTGCTGAGCCACCTAAGTTCCGTGTAATTGCCTTGTATTGTTAAATTTAAATGAGTTTATTTTTGTAATAAGAATTGTACAAATAACGTGTTTATCTATCAGTTGTCCTTGTGCATGAGCTGGAACCTGTCCATCATTAAGGTAGGGCTATCAGCCCATAACATCCGGCATGAACTAGTGAAAGTCGCCATAGCATTCGCGACATCAGTTGCATTGAATTTTGTTAATGAGATATAAATAGTTTCTAAGCTCAAAATATTAGATATTTGAATATTTTTGTCATTGCGGCTCTGACAGTACTACATTTTTATGATTCTCTAAATAAATGGCTCTTGTAGCTTCAAATGTTGAGGACCCCCTTCCCGATGAATCTTATCGTGTCTGTAACACACAAAAGTATACCATACACCAACTAAGGCTGCTGACCACGTCTGACATTTTTGTGCCCTTTTCTTAATATATAGAATCCACTGGCCACATTCACCAATTTTGTGTACCATAAAGGCTACAATAATTTCCTATTTCCCAGTACTGTGGTGTATTTTTATTTATTTATTTATTTATTTTTTTTTTTTGTAAGGGAAGCTCCGAAATCCCAAAAAGAAGCAAATGATAGTAAGGAAAAAGAGCCCATTTCTGCTCAACCTCAACACCTCACCCCCAATTCGGCTCACAGGCAATAAACCCCATAAGCTTGCCTTTATCTTAACCTCATGTACGTTGACCATTAATGACTCCACGGGAAAACCACCAAATATTTTGTTCTAGTTCAGAAAAGAACCCCAAAATGGCTCATGAATAACTCTTCGGATAGGAGAACAGTGGTTTTGCGCGACCTCTTGAAAATACCCAACCCCATTTTGGCTCAAGATATACTATATGGATGAAAAAAACCACCATTTCACTTAAATATGAATATGAGTGAAAAAATTCTAAGTCCCTTGACCTAACCCAACCCAAACTAACCTAGCCTAACCCACCAAGTGAAAAAATTCTAAGTCCCTTAACCTAACCTAACTTAACCTAACCCAACCTATTGGCTCAAGATATACTCTACTGAAGAAAAAACCCCATTTCACACAAATATGAATATGAGGGAAAAAAATTCTAAGTCCATTAACCTAACCAAACCCACATGAAATACCCAACCCCATTTTGGCTCAAGATATACCCTCCGAACAAAAAACAGCCATTTCACATAAATATGAATATGAAGGAAAAAAATTCTAAGTCCCTTAATCTAACCTAACCTAACCCACATGAGTATATGAAAAATATGAATATGAGGAGTAAACTCCAAGTCTCGAAACCTAACCTAACCCACGTGAGTGAGTATATGAAAAGATATGAATACGTGTAAAATAAATTATAACTCCCTTAACCTGACTTTCTTCATGATTCACTGCCAGGTGCGCAACATGTCATATCGTGATAGTATGAATGCAAAAAGATTTCTAAATCCATTCAAATTCAGATAAGCAACTGATAAGCACCCACAACAGTCACCGCTTTTCTCCATTACTCACTGCCAGGTGCACATGTCATATCATGTGATAGTATGAATGTGAAAAGATTTCTAAACTCCATTCAAATTCTAATAAGCAACTGATAAGCACCCACAACAGTCACCGTTTCTCTGTGACTCACTGCCAGGTGCACAACATGTCATATCGTGACGATACGCATTCACACGAGACACACAACAGGAAGCGACTATCACAGCTCGATAATCCGTCTCCATGTCCAGTGTCATACACATAACACACACACGACACGATATACCGCTTTAGTGAAACCTCATATGAGGGTGATAAAAAGATGATTGAAATAACCTGCACACACATGCACTGATAATTCCACAGATGAGAGTTAATCCCCGAGACCTGTTGGGGAAAGACATTTACGATTGCTACTGCCAGTATTTAAGGTCAAACAGCAGCAGCAAGACCCACATCAGTTTGCCAACAGGCTGCTCTACTCCACAACATCTCCACAAGCAGACATGGGAATTCCACCAGCAACAGTGGCGATGAAACTACGAGTTACAGCTCCATTGAAATTCCTTTGCTGTGGCATATATATATCCTGCACCGAAGGCTTGGACTAGCCAGAGGACTGCTGAGTCTGCTGTCAACGTGGAAAGAATAGGAGCAAACAGACCCGACCCAGGACGATCCTTAACAGGAGGTACAGCAAGGACTGGCACTGCAGGATGGTGAGAATGATTCTTTTTATTTAGAAGTTTGTCGAGATGTGACTGCTGTAAAAAAAAAAAAATGCACATTGTCATTGCCCCATTTACATATGAAACAATCAGTTAATTTTTTTAGTAAATTCTCTACTTGTTATTCCTATTTTTTGTAGGTTCCACCATGAAGGCTGTCACAGCTCTACCAAATGGGGAAAATACAAGGGAAACATTGCCAAAAGGAGGTCACTTTCAAGTAGGAAGTGCCAAACAACAGCAAATGCTGCTCAACAGGGAAGAAGAGGCCAACTGAATTGTGAGTACTATTGTAAGTGTTTACATAATAAAAATATGGAATGTTAGTCCATATATATAAAAGAATAAAACTAAAGAGGTCAACCAGATTGCTTGCAGGAATGTGATCAGACTAGAGACGCTAAAGATGACGTATACAATAAAAGTATGCTAAGATAACATGCCGTCACCTGTAGTCATTCAATTGTTTATAAACCCTAGTCCAAGCTCCCTGCTTGAGACAACTACCCCGACCTATAATTCAAACGGCCTACGTGATCTGTAGCGTGTCTCATTTTGATTGTGTGTTCGTATGAAACTATGTCATTTGTATGTATGTTCATATGTTCGAACTACTGTCTGTTCCTTCATAACTTGTAACAGAGATGGTAGACAAGCAGAACAGAGTTAGCTATCGTCATTAGAAGACCTGTACCTCTTTACCTAAGCTTTATCATGTAGAGGAATAGGATTAGCCATCATCATTGGCAGAAGCGATCAAGCTATCGTTATTAGAAGACTTGTACAATCATATCTGATCTTCAGCATGTAAAACTTCAGAAGAAATTATATATTTTTATATTTCGTGTTTCCTACAAGAACCTCCTCACCATGAGTTTAACACATCGTCGTAATAACTAACAAGATAATACCGACTTCGTAAGTGATCTACAAACCCCCAGACACTCCATTGAAGATGGAAGTGCAATACCAACCGACTTAGCGTAAGATTATCGCTAGTCTAACATTACCTCATAGGGCGCCTTATCATACAAGGCACAAGCCCTAATATTGGTGGCAGCGTACCAGACGAACTCTACAACGTCCTACGAAGAAAAACCAGAATAATAAATCATGTATCATAAGAAGTTAACGACGACGGAAGCAGCAGATTCTTCAAGCAACCTAGTATCATCGTTAGTGAGCGACTTCAGAAAACAATAAGAACTCTTCAACGACGACGAAAGCAACAGATTCTTCAACCAACTTAGTATCATCGTTTAGTGAATAACTTCAAGAAACAAAACCGACGTGTCTTTTTCCTACGGCAACGCAAGCTTCGTCTCTCATTAGAATCATTCAAGAAAACATCGTTAGTGAGCGTTTCCGGCACTTCAAGAAACAAACCGAACGCGTCTGCAGCATCGGATCTTTCAAGGGCTCGAATCATCGAACAACGCGCACGGGGGAAACTGAAGCCAAACCAGGTCATCCGCTAAATAGAGAAGGAGGACCAAGGCCCGTGTGTCGTTATCGGAACACCGTGACTTCCCACAAAAAGCAAGCTAAGTACAATTTTTATTCATTTGGGAGTAACTTTGAGTGTTTCCGTTTGCAGGTCGAATTTCGTTATTCCTGTGGCTGAAGTTACGAGACATTCTTAATCTTACTTTTTTACAGAAATTATCTACATCATTGAGATTTCGCTACTGCGAGTTTTTTATCTTTGAGTGTCTGTTTCCAGAAGTTCTACTGAAATATCGTAATCATATACTATGTTAATTTTATCATTTTGGGTGATTATTAATCCCTTACGTAACAAATCATATTAAACAGTGAATATGCGTTTACGCAGTGGACGTCTGTATTTATACAGATGCATGGATAGGGTCCGTTAAGCACCGTAGTGATTAGAAAACACACAAAAACAAGTGGAACACCCGTACAAATCTAGATACATTAGAGGTAACACTATTTCGGGCCATGACAATAAATGCTCCTTTGCAAAGTCCCGATCGCAGTTTTAGCCTTGAGTTTTTTGAGTTATATAAAATATCGAACCTCAATGACTCAACTTAACTTTTAAAATATGGCTGGATTGCAAGGAATAACATGTCTGTAAAAAAAAAACTTTCATCAGGCTAAATGCGCTGACCAGGATCCCTCACTATTCCAAATTTTAGCAAAGAATGAAGTACAAACAGTTAATATTGAATGGCAGTAGTGATAACTTGTCTTATTAGTAATCGCTCAGTTCCTAATAGTTCGTCATTCATTGCTTTATACGTAACCAGGCAACATAATGCTAAAAACACACAAACACAATACGATTGCCGATGGTAATAAAGAGAAGGATCCTAATTATTACAAAAAGAAAATAGAAACAGTGGCCCGTTCAGAATCAAACAAGCAAACTCGGTGACTGTATCACCTAGTCAAGCGGTCAAGGTTAGTTAAATCTGCCGAGTGTTCAAAGCATAGCAAATTCCACACAATAAGTGACTCTAGCAGAGTGGGGAAAAGCGATGTTGGTTCATACATGCCAATATCTTTTTGAATTAAAAAGGATTCCTTTTCCTAGAAACACACGACCGTATAAAGTAATCAGAGCAGGTTTTCGTTTTTTTTTTAATACGTAAGTTATTATAAGTAGTGGTGGATAAACGCCCGACGTACGCGCCGTAAAAATTAGAATATCTTGTTTTATTTCTTTAGTACACGTAATATCTTGTATTTACGGACTCACCGTCTGTTGTTCGAACTTCCCTAATGAGAAGTCCGGATAAGCGAGCGTTTACAGATACCTCTATAGTTATAAAAAACATTGATCTGTATCTAGTGTAATTGTAAGATATCCATCTAGGGATACACAAAATATTATCTTACATCCTGCAAAAATAAGGCGTGTTTATCAAAGGAAAATCCTATAAACCTTCAAACATATTAAAATCCGTTTGAACAAAAATGAGACAGTTAATCAAATAATAACTTATATAAAGGAACTATACATTTGTCTCATAAATCGTAACATTGTTCAAATGACCCAACAGAATTCTCCCACAACCGCAGTCGCACTTTGCACGCAAAATCTCGAGAAGCATGCACCCTCGAATGTCTTAGTGCGTGTAAAAAGACTTTGCTGGGAAATGAAATTTTAATCCTTCCCGACACTCTGAAATATAACTATTTCCGCGAACAAAGCCCTAAAAGTATACATATCGTGGATACGGAAGTTATAAATATCGCATTTTTTATTGTTGCTAATTTTTAATCCCGCCCAACCAGTCGTAGATGAATCTCTCTGATAATCTATCTAAAGTAATATCCGTAAAGTCATTCAAGCAGAGGTGATTCAGCAGAATTTTTTTTTATCTTTTACCTGAATACCAGGAAGTTTCTCCACTGGCGAGTGATCTCTGGAAAAAAAAACGGATGTAATTTAACACAAAACACGGTCTAAGGACAAACATAAAGCTATTTACGTACCTTCGTATAGATTCTCAATGAAATTTCAAAATAGAGATAAATGACGAAGTTGAAAAATGTTAGTAATAGGAGTCATTAGGAAATCAAATAAGCCCATATAATTTTTCCCTCAAATGTCATGCCATAAAAGATCGGACTTGGCGTATCTGCAGATTACTGTCGCTTAAACAAGGAAACGACTCCCGATAGTTTCCAGTGCCATGTACCGACGACATCTTATCTCTGTTAGGTTAGAATAAATTTTTCACCAGCTTGGACTTACTTTAAAAGCTTTTACCAGATACCATTACCTAAGTGATTGTACCTCATACACCGTTTTCAGCACACTCAGGGGACATTATCAATTTTTACGTATGCCTCCGGCTTACGTTGCGCCCCAATTACAATATAGTGTTTGGAGACTTTTAGGGGATACCCTACATGCTTATATGGTTGATCTTGTAATCTTTTCTAATACCTTAGAAGTACATTCACATAAACTAGAGCTAGTGCTACAGAGACAAAGACAAATAATCTCAGAGTAAAATATCTAAATGTGAGTTTTAAAAAACCGAACATGTTTATCTAGGTTTTATGTGTCTGGTCAAGGTCTTAAAGTAGTCCATGGTAAGGTGTCGGCTATTCATAACTTTCCGGTACTTATTAACGTAAAATGGGGATACAGCACTTTTGCGCTGTAGTGGGTATTACAACCGTATGCAAATATGTAACTCTTCAATCATGACAGCTCCTTTAACAGATCTTACGAAGAAGAGCGTAGATTGATTATGGTCTAAAAAGCATCAACAGGCGTTCGATATCTTAAAAGCGGAATAATGCAGCTTACCTAACTTAAAAATCCCTGATTTAAATAAGGAATTTTTTTTTATTGCAACAACAGATGCCTCAGACCAAGGGGTTAAGAGGAGGGGATACTACTTCAGCAATATGATAAACAGTTCTTTCCTATAGCTTTTTATTCATGTAAACTAATTATAAAAAAAAAAAAAAAAAAGCCCTCTGAAAGTAAATATACAGTAATAGGCAAGGAAGGGCTAGGTATCGTTAACTCACTAGTACATTTCAAGTTCATAATCTACGGCTATCCTGTTAAAGTCCTCACTGAGCATAAGTCACTTACCGAGTTTTTCAAAGGCTTTAATCACAGTCCAAAAGGAACTCGGTGACAAATGATCATTCAGGTCTTGGGTGCCAAGATAAGATATCTACCTGGGAAAAGCCCTCAAAATATCATAGCTGACGCATTATCCCGCAATCCCGCACCATACTGCAAAGAACCATCAATTAGACTAAAAAATATAGAAACATCCGTGCCTATTGTTAAAACCGTATCTAAACAAGAAAATTCCTTAACCCAAGAGATCGCGACCATTGAATATCTGGGTTGGAGCGCAGAACTGTTACAAACTGAACAAAGCAAGTGTCAACAGTGATAAGCAAAAGAATAAACACCAAACAATAAACACTTCGAACGGAAACAAGGTCAGCAGCTAAGCAAAACCAATAAACACTTCGAACGGAAACAGGGTCAGCGGCTAAGCAAACCAATAAACACTTCGAGCAGAAACCCTAAAGCAAAAATATATTTAAAGTATGTGTATCAGAATAATGTAATCAAATGTAATATTATATGTAGGACCGTGACGAGGAAAACCCGAAGAACACAGCAGATGACTAACGACCAGGTAGTAATAATAATCTCTTTCATACCAATCGTCATAAACTGGTTGCATTCCGTCATCCAGTGGTTCCCTACTATGTCACAGAAAGCCAAATCACTGTTTTACTGGCCTACAATGCTTACAGATATAAAAAAGCACATAACTAATTGTAACCCGTGTCATGAAAACAAGGGATACACTAAGACACCTGTCAGTTTAGGGGCCTATCCTGTGCCAAATCAATCCTTGAAAGAATATACTTAGAATTATTAACAGAGTTACGAGTCTGACAGAGGGAATAAACACTTCTTAGTGTTAATAGTTCCTTGACACGTTATATAGAAGTAATAGCACTAAAAAAACAAACACCGCAATTGAGTGCATTAGGAATATTTATGAGTGCTAAATCAGTAAACATGGAATTCAACACATGATAATCTGACTCGGGTGGTGTAAATCAATAATAATCTCCATAACACGTGGTGTGAATTCCTTTCCATTAAGAAAACCAATAATATATTTTATCACCCAGAGTCAATCGGTTTGGTAGAATAACTGATAATTAAATAGGAAGTGTCAATGTCTTACGAGTTACAACTCGTGATATTGGATCCGAACTGGATTATAGCGGTTCTCGCGGTTTTAAATACCTTTATCATTTATATCTTGTATCTATAGAATTGATGCCGCAAGTAGCCTTATACGGTACGCCGCTAGAACACTTTTCCACATATTCAAGCCAACCATTAATTTATCAAATATATATAAAAAATATATAAATAAATAAATATAAAAAAATAAAATAAATATGGATACAAGTGGAGTCAATATAATACACTTCGTAAGTAGTCGGAAGGGTTACAAATTATAATAAAAAAGGAATCACGATAAAATCAATAAGCAAAACGTAACCATAGATAATTAAATATCCAAATATATATGCAAAAAGAATTGAACTGTAACTTAACGCTTTAGTAATGACAAATAAGCTAAAAGTTCAAACACATATCCAAAATCTACTGACATATTGTCTGTCCCGGTGATTTATATTCGTAGTCAATGAAAAAAAAAAATTAAATAAATAAATAAAAATAAATAAAATAAATAAAATAAAATAAAAGAGATTTTAAAGTCAGGAAGTCTAGAAGTGAAAATGTTATCTATGAAATAATCCTATATGAATCTTATACAGGGCTAATAATATATATAGAATTTGTATGGAAACCTTTTTCATATAGTTTGAATAAGGAATATTTAATTTAACATAATTACAATTATGCAGATTTCCAACATGAAACTAATATATTGTTCAATTTTGGTACTGTTTTTTTTTCAGACATTCTTTTCGTGTGGGTCGAGTATTAAAAGATAATAAATTTATCCTAAAGTCGTATTTATTACAGCAAGTAACGTAACTCTTAGCTGGCTGAGAGCAATCTCCTGCCAAGTGACGACGTCATCATTGCCGTATCAGCATTTGTTCCTTTAAACCTCAATAATCTGCTTACACAGGCTTCATCTGTGTGTCGTCTCTGCTTGCAAAAGCAGATTGACTGGAGAAAGGAATGCTTAGCCCGAACTTCTCATGGGCAAGGCAGACATGTCTATCCGTATGCGCAATGCAACTTTAGCTAAGGACTTGCAATCATTTTAAAATTAATGAACAAAATAAGCAAATAGAATTTCTATAACAACAAAATGAATTAATTTTTTTTTTCTGAACCTCATAGACATTTAGAAGTATCAAGATATGTATATATGAAATATTTACTTGCAACATTAGCCTATTACAATTCAAGTAAAACATTCATGGGAAAATGTCACATTTTCTTGAAAAACCCAAAGTTTATTTAGAAATTAGTTACATAGGGTTTTTTTTCGTTGCACCTCCTACCTATTAATAAAGTTTTTAAAATTAACCTCAGAGGATGCGCGCGAGAAAATTGAATATGAAACTTTTGTTAGGGCACATAGGATCAGATTTTATCACCACTTAATTTCAGTTAGCATAGAGAAATACAGAATCATGATTAATCTTCTCTTTGACTCTTATGTTGCCTGGCAATCTTACAAATAGCTCCGTTTTCCACTTCTTTGTCTAGTAACTTACTACCAGTAATATCGAATTTTCTTTGAGATTCGTAATGATATCTATTTATTTTTTATAATTATGGATATTTTTACAGTCATCATAGACCTGGATAGGTTCACTCATTGTTAATGCCATGGATAAAAAAGTTTGTACAGCGGATTCTTTTGAATTCCAAAATATCAGCGAATTCATGTGGGTTACGTCTGGTCTAAATGGCTCTCTCCCCTCCCCTGTATTTGGATGTCGTCTGAATTTCCTTTGCCCTTGTGACAAGTATAATTTCACTTGCAGGCTGATTAATGGAACCTGGTTACAGTATCCTGCAGTACGAGAGTTTCACATCGCAACTTCAAAAAATCGTTCGTCGCTGCGGACGACGGCAGTCGAGTAACAACCGCCTACAATGTGAAAGGAATAAGCACCATCATGGACTTCTTCGACCGACACCGTATCTCGTCGTTAATCTCGTTTTAATGCGGAACGCTCCGGCGGCTGTCGGAATCGACTACGAAAGGGATATACTTCCGACAATTACGACCCGAAGGATATTCAACTCTACTTTGCTGGCGAAGGACTCGTGCTGGGGATGTTTTTTTTTATTCATCGCGAACGTAATCGTGTAGCTTAGGATGCAGAGAATAAGTATGAGCGCAAAATAGAACGTTGGACCTGCCCAGGCAAATTTTCCCCTTGTTTTAACCCTGTGAAATAGGCCGTTTCATTTGGCTATGGGTGTTTGTCTGGAACTGTGTAATGGACGAAAAGTTGTTCGAAAGCTAGTTAAATGTGAAGTAGTATAACCTCGGTCATGTATCCTATATATATAAAGTATCATGTATCCTATATATAATTGATCATAAATAACAGAGTCGAAATATATCTTTGCGTGTACGCGATAGGAATCTCTTATATAAATGATCATAAATAACAGAATCTAAATATATCTTTGCGTGTACGCAATAGGAATCTATTTAAAGTGCACATATATTAATCATAATTTTATGAATCCATATACATATGTATAAACAAATCAGGTAGCCTATAATCAATCTGTTACCTTTTATCTTACCAATATCTGCAGTTATATATGAGTTAGTATATTGATTAATGAATCAGAAATCAACGAATCAATCAGCATAAACATTAATGATTTTATCAATTCATATATGAAATTTTTTATCAGTTAAAATATGATTTTTATCATGTTAATCTTCATTCTATGCAATTATCGGAGTACATTAGTATTTTCTGTAGCATATGTATCTTAATGAGATGAAGTGAAAAACTGTATCATTATATATCACGTGATCACTATTATTTACCAATATCATTGTTTTATATTTTATTACTTGAATCAATTCATGTACACCATGAATTTTTATTTACTTATATATATTCACATAGTGTCTGTATCACACTCCTATAAGTCAAGTGCAAGTCAGGTTTGAGTGATATTCAGTAGTTGGTTTTGGTAGCTGACCGAGCTGATGTAAGTGTTTACATAATAAAAATATGGAATGTTAGTCCATATATATAAAAGAATAAAACTAAAGAGGTCAACCAGATTGCTTGCAGGAATTTGATCAGACTAGAGACGCTAAAGATGACGTATACAATAAAAGTATGCTAAGATAACATGCCGTCACCTGTAGTCATTCAATTGTTTATAAACCCTAGTCCAAGCTCCCTGCTTGAGACAACTACCCCGACCTATAATTCAAACGGCCTACGTGATCTGTAGCGTGTCTCATTTTGATTGTGTGTTCGTATGAAACTATGTCATTTGTATGTATGTTCATATGTTCGAACTACTGTTTGTTCCTTCATAACTTGTAACAGAGATGGTAGACAAGCAGAACAGAGTTAGCTATCGTCATTAGAAGACCTGTACCTCTTTACCTAAGCTTTATCATGTAGAGGAATAGGATTAGCCATCATCATTGGCAGAAGCGATCAAGCTATCGTTATTAGAAGACTTGTACAATCATATCTGATCTTCAGCATGTAAAACTTCAGAAGAAATTATATATTTTTATATTTCGTGTTTCCTACAAGAACCTCCTCACCATGAGTTTAACACATCGTCGTAATAACTAACAAGATAATACCGACTTCGTAAGTGATCTACAAACCCCCAGACACTCCATTGAAGATGGAAGTGCAATACCAACCGACTTAGCGTAAGATTATCGCTAGTCTAACATTACCTCATAGGGCGCCTTATCATACAAGGCACAAGCCCTAATACTATCACTTATTCAACCGCAGTAGGAACGCACTTTGATGTGACAACAGTGCTCAGAATTAACCGAAAGCAGTTAGCCGATGACGTCTTGCGAACACTCTGGGAGATGGGTATAAATTCTGTCATGTTTTACCTATGCACCATCATCACCAGGCAGAGAATGGTGGATGGCAGTGGTACCACCCGTGAAACGGTCTTTTTATATTAATACGCCACCTGTACTAACATTGGTGGACACAGTGTATGAATCGCTAGATGAAGCTATTGAATATGTGGTGAGCAACCTTGAAGACAGGCTCAACTTGAGCGAGGGTTCGGGTTGGCATATCACGTCGCTACACAGTATACAAGTCAACATCTCGCTGCGAGAAATGGTGAACATAGCAAACTAACGAGTATCCCACGGGAGTCAGGGGTGGCAGCCAAGTCGTCGACATTGAACCTGGGTACAACTGCATCATTACAGCACTAGAAGCTTATGTGCTACTCAGGAAAAACCACAACACACCACGTAAAAACCTTACCAGGGATGTGAAAAACCAGATAAAGATGAATCAGATCAGCATTAAACACACTCAACATGCCACTGAACAGCGACTCCTTCAAGATATTGGAAAGAGACAACAACCTTAACATCTATGTGTACAAATTGTGGGAACTGGTCATGGGAAAACATAAGAAAAAAACGATGGACTGTGCATCACGCTAGAAAAGGGGGTAACACATCGTGTCCCCAACTGGTCACTCTACTGCTAATCACAGATGACCACCTCGCACTCATCAAAGACGTTAGCCTACGTGAAGGCATTCTGCCACGGGATAAAGACAACGAGGAAAGAATACACAGGTGGCATGTGTTATTACTGTCTAACCTTGTTTAATACCCTCGCCATATGCGATGCACACACCCGAAATTGTTCAACCCGAACCACAGTTCTATACCCAGAGACCGACCAATTTAAACAGTGAAAAAGCAAAAGCACTGAATAAAACCTCGCACATCACCTTCTTAGATTTTGAAGCATACAGCAGACAGCCTGATGCAGATGAAGACCAGAGAGTTGTGTCAAAGCAGAAAGGATACATATTGTTACTCAATCATCGATGGCAGAAGCTATGAATACTGTACGCACAGAGTAGGTGTAGGTGAACGTTGCGTTGACGATTTTCTGGTAAAAATAGCCAAAGACTGGGCCAGGATACGGGAGATGATGGTGGCACACAAAATCTGCATGACCTCTGAAACAACCCGCCAGTTTGAACAGGCTACACACTGCAAAAGTTGCAACATTAAGTTCACTTATAACACTATCAAAGTGCGGCATCGCGCACCACGTATCAATGGACAACTATGTGTGCGCATTATGCAGGAAGTGCAATTTTAATTTGAAATATGCAGATGGAGCCCTACCAGTGTTAGTACACAATTTGTCTTACGATGCCGCACTCATCTTGAAAGAAGCGGCCGCCAAGCATAACTTCGAAATCTTGAAATGTGATGGAAGCACATTTTATTTGCTTAAAACTGGCAACATCAGATTGATGGACAGTGCCCACATGATCAGAGGATAGCTTTCCAGTCTTGCGTCGAGTCACATCAAGCAGAAAGGAGCTTTGGAAATCACACGCAAGAGTTATCTGAATATCCTGACGAGTGCACCAAACTAGTTTTGAGCACTGGTAAACAGTACTACCCTTACGACTACGTCACAGGTTTCGAAATGTTGCAAAAACCTGGCATCCCTCCCAAAGTGTGTTTCAATTCCTCACTGACAGGGGAAAGCATAACCTGTGAAGGATATGAACACGTCTGCAAAGTGTGGAACGCTGCAAACTGTTTTAACTTACTGGATTACACCGTTTTATACCTTCTCATAGACGTGGGATTATTGGGGGATTTTTACTTAGCTTAGAGGAAGGCTGCTTATACACAGTTTGGACTGGACCCAGTCTACTATTTTAACGGTTTTCTACACACTTCGCGAGCACGCTCCCCCTAATTTCTGATGGGGAAACACCAACTGATCGCTAACAACATCAGAGGTGGTTTCTGCAGTCTAGTCCAAAGGCACGCCATAGTGAACAACCCCAAGTTAAACCCACAATTTAAAACTGGTGACCGACAATCATATATACTGTACGTCTATTTTACCAGTCTTTACCCTACGGTGATGAGCAGATATAAAATGCCTTTGGATGAGATAACGAAGCTCTCCCCCACTGAACTAAAGAGGTTTACTGCCAGTGATATCACATCCATCAATTTGCAGGGAGAACATGGTTATTTCATCCTCCTCGATACTAAGAAGGTTATGGATGATGTCGCTCTCAGGACAGAGGAGTTCCCTTTAGCTATACATCACATGAACGTAATCCTCCAGGATCTATCCCCTTACACTAAAAGCCTATTGGAAAAGTTTAATGTGAGGCTCCTTAAAAAAATGTCAAACTGGCAAGCACACACTTGCCAATGCAAAACCACTTAATTTGCCTTCCACTATTGCAAACATTAAGACTTGGTCTAGAAGTTGACGTGATAAGAAAAGTTTACAAGTTCAAACAAGGATTTTATTTAGGGGAATACATCACAGAGAATGTGGAGAGGAGAGCGAAAGAATCGGACCCTGACAAAAGGAACACCAACAAAATCTTGATAAATGGTCTTTTTGGCGTGACCATTAAAAACCCTTTGAACTATTCCACCAGGACGTTTGTCACTACCGATGAACCCTCACTACTTAGAAATGTATCTAAGCACACATACAAGTCCTTTGAAAGGTTGAACAATCAACAATACATTGTGAATCACTGTAGAGAACCCGTTACAGCAGAATCCGTGATCTATGTCGGGTTCAGCATACTGGACCTGGCTAAGGAAGGACATGATGAAAAAGTTCCGTTATGACGTCCTTCAAAAACTGTATGGTGATAGAGTTAAGCTCCTGTACACTGACACTGACACTTAGATCTTCTCCCTGGAGACTGACAACCTCGCACGCGAATTGAAGGATGTACTTAAACTGTATTTGGATTTGAGCAACTTTCCTAAAACTCACAAAGTGTATGAAGAAAGGCACAAGAGGGAACCCAGACTTGTCAAAGTTGAAACAGGCATCGAACTTATCAGAGAGTTCATTTGTGTAAAACCCAAAGTTTATTCATATGAAATGCAAAACGGTCTGTGTAACACTTTATAGGGGATTCAAAGATGTCACCAAAAGACTATTAGTCATCGCCAATACCGAGATGTAATTGAGAATAATGAGATCACTTATACAGTTCACATTTTGCAGATGGTGGGAGGAATGATGTGTCACACCCAACAGAGGGAGGTATCTCTATGCCCTTTAGAAGATAAGAGGTTTTACATCACCCGTTATAAATCCCTCGCTTACGGTCACCCTCAGATCCCTGTGAAAGAACGAGCAGGGGGAGCGGAAGGAGTTGACGAAGAAGATGAGGAGATCCTAGCACCCCCGCCGCCGCCACTGCCAGCAGCCGTAGCAAGCACATCCAAAGCTTCTGCCCAACCTTATGACTTTCAACCCCCTACTCCTTCACACTGCTTCCCCAAGATAAAAGGTTGTTCCAAAAGATGAAGATTGGACAGCAAATTGGAGGTTAAGCAGCAGCAACAGCGTCCAATAACTGCCCTTGCAAATTCTTGGGCACAGTGGATATTTCCTCCCCCTGCTAAGAAAAGTCAGCTTGGTCTGAGTAGACGTGTCACACACTAAAATGTGTGCCTGTATATACAAATTTATCTATAAATTTATAGTTTAAATTATTGTGAATGTATGTAAAAAATTATAACTCATAAAATCAACGCACAATCAAATTCATTTCTCTACAACCCTTACCTGCATATAAAAAAATTATGATTAAAAGAATGCACAATCAAATTCATTTCTCTACAACCCTCACCTGTATATAACGCTCAGGTAAACATTGCATTTGCTCAGTAGCGTATTAACTGTAACCATGGAAACGGGTCCCTTCCAGGGAGAAATTTTAAACCTTTTCACCATTCCTGCACGAGTTATCATAGCAGGTTTCAGCAACAGTGGAAAATCGATCCTGTGTCAGAACATAATTGAAATGTATGAGGCCAACTCTCACCGTATTTAATATTGTGGGGTGAGTGAACACCCTCTGGAAAGACATGACACTATAAGTGCCAAATTCAAAGTATCCAAAGAGATACTAAACCCATTCAATTATACAGAAAGAGGAATGGAGGATTGAAAAGGTCTATTATTTGTACTGGATGACTGTTTTCTCGAAGCCAGTGACAATAAATTTGTCACCCAGGTATTCACTGCAGGACAGCATTTGGGCAAATCGGTGATATTCATAACCCAGAACATGTTTCACTCTGGTAAATTCAGCAAGAACAACAGTCTCAAATGCTCCCATTTACATCCCATCCTCATGAAGAACCGTGACATTGGACAGATTGAAACTTTGGGTAGACAGTTGTTTGGCCGGCGAAGGTGTGCGGAGTTTTGGACATATACAGAAGAGCTTTAACGCATGACCAGTATGGTTATCTGTTAGTGGACTTCGCTCCATCAACACCCAGACAGTTACAGCTCAGAACGAATATCCTTGGAGAGACTGAATACCAAATTGCGTACAAATATGACTGAAGAACAGTTTCAACTGCTTAGGAATTTATATGAGAATGTAAGCAACTTAGCTGTTTTAGCAGTGTGAATGCACTACTCAAAGTAGCAAAAAATGAGGACAACATAACTACGAGGATGTCACAGATTTTTTGCGGGGCCAGTCATCATACATCATACATAGAACCACATGCAAACGTTTCCTTAGGAGGAAAATCATATCTTCCAAACCTTGAGCTGTGGCCAGCATAGATCTGGCCGACATATCAAAACTCGCTCCACACAATGAAGGTTATAAATATCTGCTATGCCTCATCGACCAATTTTCGAGGTTTTTATGCATCCTCCCTCTGAAAAAAAAAAACAGTGTCACAGTGCGCGATGCTCTGAAAGTGCTTCTAGAATCTAGCAATTTTTCAGGACTCCTGTCTGAACAGCAACGAAGGTAGGGAACATTATAACAAACATGAGGAAATTTATAAAAAGTAGGAACATGTTGTTATATAGTGTCTACTCGCGGGAAATTAAAGCTTCTATAGCTGAAAGGGTAATAAGAACCATTAAAAACCGAATATACAGATACCTTACACACAAGACTACATTGGAATATATAGAAGTTCTGCAAGACATAGTCAAAAGCTATAACAACTCACCGCACAAGAGTTGAGGGGATGGGCAGACGCCCAAGGAGGTGCATGCGATAGAGACTAAAGTGGACATTAAAAGTCAGTTCTCGAGAATTTATAAAAATGCCTTTCCAACAACGGGCCGCATCAGTTCAACCTTGAACATTGGAGGCACCGTATGCCTTCAGTGCACCTCATGTGGTGCACCGTAGGCATTACTTAAGGTTTTCTTTGCAGTGTGACTTCAACCCCCTAGCTGTAACCCCTTTCATTCATTTTACTGTACCTCCGTACCTATTCTCTTTCTTCAATCTTGCTTTTTACCATCTGCTAACAATTGATTCATTGTCAGTTTCTGATTCAGCGCTAAATGACCTCATAGTTCCCAGCGCTTGTCCTTTGGCCTAAATTCCATGTTCTAATCCTTATCCTGTAGTAGGCTATAGTAGAAGTATCGGACCCTTATATAAAGAGTCTATCAAAAGGGTACGTATAGATGATTGGACTTAAAAAGCATCAAGAGTGTCACTATTCATCTCAGCGACCTCGAAAACTATGGGTTAGACTCTTAATATCTGTCAGTTTTGGTTAGTTTTTACATTTCACCCCCTTCCAACACCCTCCCTCCCCCTTTACCCAATGGTCTGATTTTAATTTGTTTTCACCAGGAGACCTTTCCTGGTTTGATATTGACTTTATGTTTAAAGTCTCATCAAAGTCGGTCAAGAAATGTGGATTTGCATAGTATTCATACAAGCAAAACAAACCAACACATATTTTCTCATATAATATATATATATATATATATATATATATATATATATATATATATATATATATATATATATATATATATATATATATATATATATATATATATATATATATATATATATATATATATATATATATATATATCTATATACATGTATGTTCTCGTAAGTGAAATAATAATATTCTCTCTCTTTCTCTCTCTCTCCTTTCGCTTTTGTCGGCATTGCTGCCTCACTGCTGGGGTGTCATCACAGGGCCAGATCATTGCAGAGGGGTTTTGTTTAGCCAGCAATGAGCGCCTTCCCTCTGCTCACTGACGCTGCTCACCAAAACTAACAAGGCAGTTCTTGTTGTCTTGCATCGCTCCAACTCTGAATTTATATGTATTCAGAATTTCTGAATAGATATATATTCAGAAATTAGGATTTCTTGAAAAATGGTTTCATTTCTTGTAGGTCTTTTGGAGGATCCCAAAATAAATCTGTTCAACCTCGTTTTCAACGGCAGATGGAGTGTCCTCTGATAGGTTGTTTGTACCTCTTGTTCACATTTAAGGGTTCCTTGTATGAACCAGACAGTTGGTCTCCTCCCGAAGCTTCTCTGTTTTTATTCCTTGTTGTGTTGATGGTAGACTCTCTCGTCGAGGCTGAGTAGTAGACGCTTGAAGCTATAGGTTGGTTTGAGAATCTGACGGAAGCTTCGGCTCGTCTCTGCTGGATTTCGAATTCTTCCTTCTTCCTTGGAGACAGACGGAGGCAGGGTGTTCTTTCGTTCAACCTCCTCCTGGTCTGCCTTGAAGGGCGCTTTCCTGTTGCGATTTCTAATTCTTCCTCCTTCCTTGGAAACAGGATGCTCATTCGTTCGTCTTCCTCCTTTTGTGTCTTGAAGGGCGCTTTCCCATTGGGATTTCGAAGTTCTCCTCCTTCCTTAGAGACAGACGGGGACAGGGTGCTCATTCCTCCTGCATGTGCGCCTTGAAGGAAGCTTTCCTGTTGACATTCTTGAGGATTTGGGAAGCCTTTCTTTAGAAACCAGTGAAATTTGTGGGTATGGTCTCCTCCGATCCACAAAGTCCTGCATCGCTCCAGTGCTGAAGATCATAGGTTAACACTTATTAGAATTTCTTGAAACAGGTTCCCTTTTTTGGTTCGTCTTCTGAGGATCCCTCAAATAAACGTTGACAACCTCACCTTGCACAGAATCGGTTTATTGATGATCTTTTAATAACTACTTTCTCATTTTGCTTCATCTTCTTTAGTCACTTGGGAAATCAAAATCAATCAAAAAATGTGAATTTGTATAGCGTTCATACATACAAAAAACAAATAAATATGTTCTGTTTTACATATGTGTGTGTATTCTCTCCTCGGTGTCTTTACTCCGTGGTAGAATGCCTTCACGTAGGCGAACATGTCTTTGATGAGTGCATGGTGGTCTTCTGTGATTAACAGTAGAGCGACCGATTGGGGACATGACGTGTTACCCCCCTTTCTAGCGAGATGCACAGTCCATAGTTTTTCTTATGTTTTCCCATGACCAATTCACACAATTTGAACACATAGATGTTAAGGTTGTTGTCTTTTTCCAATATCTTGAAGGAGTCACTTTTCAGTGGCATGTCGGGTGTGTGTTTAATGTTGATCTGATTCGTCCTTATCCGGTTTTTCACATCCCTGGTGAGGTTTTTACCTGGTGTGTTGTGGTTTTTCCTGAGTAGCACATATGCTTCTAGTGCTGTAATGATGCAGTTGTACCCAGATTCGATGTTGAAGACTTGGCTGCCACCCCTGACTCCCGTAGGATACTCGTTAAAGTTTACTATGTTCACCATTTCTCACCATAAGATTTGATTTGTACACTGTGTAGCGACGTGATGTGCCAAACCGAACCCTCGCTCAAGTTGAGCCTGTCTTCAAGGTTGCTCGCCACATATTCCAAGCTTCATGCTAGCGAGTTCGTACAACTGTTTGTCCCAGAATGCTAGTACAGGTGGCATATCAACGTAAAAAGAACCCGTTTCATGGGTGGTACCACTGCCACCCACCATTCTCTGCCTGGTGATGATGATGCACAGGTTTAACATGACAGAATTTATACCCCTCTCCCAGAGTGTTCGCAAGACGTCCTCGGCGAGCTGTGTTCTGTTAATTCTGAGCACCATTGTCATATCAATGTGCATTCCTACAGCGGATGAATAAGTGATAGTACTCACAATTCGGTTGGCCTCCTCTCCTTCCCTGGTAAGCAGCATCTGCTGTTGTTTGGCACCTCCTACTTGACAGTGACCTCTCGGCAATGTTTCCCTTGTATTTTCCCCATTCGGTATAGCTGTGACAGCGTTCATGGTGGAACCTGCAGAAAATAGGACTAACAAGTAGAGAATTTACTAAAATAAACTGATTGTTTTATATGTAAATGTGGTGGTGACTATGTGCTTTTTTTTTTAAGGCAAGTCACATCTCGACAAACTTCTAAATAAAAAGAATTATTCTCACCATCCTGTGGAGTGGCGCTCCTTGCTGTACCTCCTGTTAATGGATCGTCTGGGTTGGGTTCTTGTTCCGTCCTCCCCTTCTTCTTTCCACGTTTGGACAGCAGACTCAGCAGTCCTCTGGCTAGTCCAAGCCTTTGGTGCCGTATGTATATGCCCCGGCAAAGGAATTTCAATGGAGCTGTAACTCGTAGTTTCATCGCCACTGTTGCTGGTGGAATTCCCATGTCTGCTTGTGGAGATGTTGTGGAGTATGGAGTAGAGCAGCCGGTTGGCAAACTGATGTGAGTCTTGCTTCTACTGTTTGACCTTATATACCGGCAGTAGCAATCGTAAATGTCTTTTCACATCAGGTCTCGGGATTAACTCACATCAGCAAAACCTGTGGAATTATCAGTGCATGTGTGTGCGGGTGATTACAATCGTCTATTTATCACCCTCGTATGAAGTTTTGCTAAAGAAGTATATCGTGTTGTGTGTGTGTGTGTGTGTGTGTTATGTGTAATGTGTAATGTGTATGACACTGGACATGGAGACAGATTATCGAGCTGTGATAGCCATGTCGTGTTGTGTGTCTCGTGTGAATGCGTACTGTCGTGATATGACATGTTGTGCACCTGGCAGTGAGTCACAGAGAAACAGTGACTGTTGTGGGTGCTTATCTGAATCTGAATGGAGTTTAGAAATCTTTTCGTATTCATACTATCACGTGATATGACACATTGTGCACCTGGCAGTGAGTAATGGAGAAAAGCAGTGACTGTTGTGGGTGCTTATCAGTTGCTTATCTGAATTTGAATGGAGTTTAGAAATCTTTTTGCATTCATACTATCATGTGATATGACATGTTGCGCACCTGGCAGTGAGTCATGAAGAAAGTCAGGTTAAGGGAGTTATAATTTATTTTACTTGTATTCATATCTTTTCACATACTCACTCAAGTGAATTAGGTTAGGTTAAGGGACTAAGAATTTGTTCCTCATATTCATATTTTCATTTACTCATGTGGGTTAGGTTAGGTTAGATTAAGGGACTTACTATGAGATTCAGGGCCTCTGTAACACGGTTTTTTCGCAATAACTTTTTATCTATGCATTTCAGAAATATAACGCTTATTCAGAATACATATTATATCTACACATAAATTTTGACTGTATTCTGCATTACGTAGGTTGAATAAATTTGGTACTTATAATGTAAAAGTGACCTTTTTTGAAGACGGGCCAACTTACTCAGAGATAAGGTTTCGAACGCACTCGTTACGTAACTTATGACCGCATTTCTTCCCTCTTTCTCGATGGATGATTGGCTATATGTAACGAAGGCTATACCTCTGGCAACAATGACAAAAATTTAAATACATGCCAAGCAGTACACCTTTAAGAACTCTGAATCCTCTCCACTGATAATTGTCATAATGAACAAACCAACAAAATATGTTAATAAATACAAAAACACTATGATTATTAGTCCCAAAATAAGTGTCCTAAGAAATTATAATCTACTTTATAGGTCACAGTCAGATTGACAAGATGTAGGGAATAGTTGGTAATTTTCAAAGACATAATAGACAAGCTTGATTTGATAACTGCTGTATCCAAGGTCAAGCAATTTTATTTATCGGCTATCTACCTATTTACTAAAAAAAAAAAAAATAGACGGTATCGTATTTTGGCTTTAAACCTTCACCAATAATTATCGTCAGAATGATGACGTCAAGATGCTCCACCCACTTTGGCCTCGTTATAATTCAGGATAACAATGAAGGCTATCATGGCCATTGTTGTATTAGAAAATCTAACTTCTGGCTATAAAAACTCATTTCTCGAGTAGTTGTAAGAAGTGCTAAATGATCCTCAGGGATCCCAGCAGTTGGCCTAAACGTTTAATTCATGTATATTGCTGCTATTACTAATTTTGCGGCACTACTGCTACAGTAGTATTACTACGCTAGCACAGATACCCCACACATCTATGTATCGTTCCGCCATTCATAAAGTCTTTATACCCAACATGGTCGTACAGACTAAAGAAGACGAAAAAAAATTATATCGGATGATCCGTTGGTCTGCTAGAGATTTTAGCACATATAAGCTTGTATTTACTTTGGATAAAAATCTTATTTTAACAAAAAATAGTTATTATAAAAGACTGTTTACATACGAATCTCTCTCTCTCTCTTCTCTCTCTCTCTCTCTCTTGGTGGCATAGTGAATAGTTAATGGAAATGTTCGAATCCTGAATGACATTACAAGTATTATAATAACGTCGCTAAATACAAATCGGACCATAAACATTGGATTTAAACTAGAAACTGAATAATTACCTATTCAGACTATAGTAAGTATGGACCAGGGCTTTCTCTTGACTGTATAAAGTTGCAAGTCGTAAGACAAATGCAGTTTTGCAACCACGGGGACAATTCCAAATCCTGTTAGCCATTCTTGACTACTATGGGTTTCAGAGCCGATGGAATGAGGTGAATGGATTTCTGTCTAGTGGTTGGGCGGGGCAACATTTCGTAAAACGATGTTTACCTTGCTTACGTAATGAATGTTTTTCGACTCTTGGCTCGCAATCATTGGCCATGGCGTCGGCTAGATCATTTTTACTCTATGAAAATTAAAACTATTGAGTTTAGGTTATTGATAATGCTGACAAAATTTGTGTGTGGTTGTAAAATATACATATGTCAACTTTCAGCTACATCCGATGCTTTGACATGGAGCAAAGTCCAAAAAACCGTGTTACAGAGACCCTGAATCTCATAGTAGAACTTTTTCCCTCATATTCATATTTATGTGAAATGGCGGTTTTTCATCTGAAGGGTACATCTTGAACCAATAGGTTGGGTTAGGTTAGGTTAGGTTAAGGGACTTAGAGAATATTTTCACTCGGTGGGTTAGGTTAGGTTAGGTTGGGTTAGGTTAGGTTAAGGGACTTAGAATTTTTTCACTCTTATTCATATTAATGTGAAATGGTGTTTTTTTCGTCTGTATAGTATATCTTGACCCAAAATTGGGTTGGGTATTTTTAAGGGGTCGTGAAATCATGGTTTTTTTATCCATAGAGTATATCTTGAGCCAAGAGTTATTCATGAGACATTTTGGGGTTCTTTTCTAAACTAGAGCGAAATATTTGGTGGTTTTCCCATGGAGTCGTTAATGGTCAACGTACGTGAGGTTAAGATAAAGGCAAGCCTATGGGGTTTATTGCCTGTGAGCCAAATTGGGCGTCGGGTGTTGAGGTTGAGCAGAAATGGGGTCTTTTTCCCTACTAAAGATGTTCTCCATCCCAGGTGGATAAAAGCACAAAAATACTAACCGCTTCGAATTGGTTTTATTTCATTCTTTCTTTCTTTTTTCTTTGTCACTGATTATGTAAGATAACGAACAGCGGGCCAAATGGCAGTATCTTTATAACTTGAATGAAATTTCTAATCTGAATCTAATCTTATTAACTTTTGAGGGGATTAATCAGTAGCAGAGATAAGAAAAACTGTGATGTTGCTCTTGTTTATTTGATGTATTTTTGCGTGAGCTTTCCACCAAGAAATTTACTGTTTTCGTTTTACCCTTAGTTACTTCTTTCGAATGAACACCATATTCTTTGGGAGTTTGAATTTCAAGTCAGTGGCCCCTGTAGGGCTCTTCTCAATAACGCCGGAGAGAAACAGTATTTCCGCTGTAAGTTAGCTCTGAACAAGACCGTCCACTATTTGTTACTTTTTAATCTCAAAAACAGAATAGAATAGAACTTGATAATTCTGGTATCAAACTATTAATCTGGCTACATCTAGTTATAACAGGGGTATGTCTTTGACTCTCTTATTTAGGCTTATTTTTATTTCATAGACAAGCGAATTTTCTATGTCAGTGAGCGTAAATGTAGATATATACGTATATATATATATATATATATATATATATATATATATATATATATATATATATATATATATAATATATATATATATATATATATATATAATATATACTCAACTCAGTCTTTGTCATAAAGAGGAAGAGACTGGAACTGAATAACAACTTGTTCAATATACAATTAGTAATTGTATGATTTGTTTCATAGAACGTATGCAACAGGTCAACAGCAATTTTACTTCGTTTTTTCGAGTTTAAGTTCGTATTTCCTCATTTTATGTTTGTATTTACAATTATGTAAGATAACGAACAGCGGGCCAAATGGCAGTATCTTTATAACTTGAATGAAATTTCTAATCTGAATCTAATCTTATTAACTTGAGGGGATTAATCAGTAGCAGAGATAAGAAAACTGTGATGTTGCTCTTGTTTATTTGATGTATTTTTGCGTGAGCTTTCACCAAAGAAATTTACTGTTTTCGTTTTACCTTAGTTACTTCTTTCGAATGAACACCATATTCTTTGGGAGTTTGAATTTCAAGTCAGTGCCCCTGTAGGGGCTCTTCTCAATAACGCCGGAGAGAAACAGTATTTCCGCTGTAGTTAGCTCTGAACAAGACCGTCCACTATTTGTTTACTTTTTAATCTCAAAAACAGAATAGAATAGAAACTTGATAATTCTGGTATCAACTATTAATCTGGCTACTCTAGTTATAACAGGGGTATGTCTTTGACTCTCTTATTTAGCTTATTTTTATTTCATAGACAAGCGAATTTTCTATGTCAGTGAGCGTAAATGTAGATATATACGTATATATATATATATATATATATATATATATATATATATATATATATATATATATATATATATATATATATATATATATATCATATACAACAACTCAGTCTTTGTCATAAAGAGGAAGAGACTGGAACTGAATAACAACTTGTTCAATATACAATTAGTAATTGTATGATTTGTTTCATAGAAACGTATGCAACAGGTCAACAGCAATTTTACTTCGTTTTTCGAGTTTAAGTTCGTATTTCCTCATTTTATGTTTGTATTTACAATTATTCTTGGGCTCCATTTGCATTTTCTGTTCTTGTGTCTCTTACGAGCCGTTTTCCCAATTTTGTTAAGTATCAGTAAGGCAATTCATTTTGTCTTTGCTAGTTTCCCATTTTGTCAATCATTTTCAACCTGATGATGAGTTATAAATAGCATATACATCTCAAGCTTGTGCTTAAAATAAGTTCTACCTACTGGCTTTTGGTGCAAGTATTATTCATTATCAAGTTAAAGTTAAGATTTTCATATACATACACATATATATATATATATATAATATATATATCTATATATATATATATATATATATATATATAATATAACATACACACACATCGAGCTATAAATGTCCTTTAATATCCAATTCACTCTACCTCGGAATTAATACTTTTTCATATATGTTAACTGTAGGGAAATTTTTAGTTAGTAATAATAATTTCGTCCTCTCGTGGGTTCGAACCAGCACCAGCAGACAGAGGAGAAATCAGGACTTCAGTGATATTAGCGACTCGGCCAACAAGTCCTGATTTCCCTTCTGTCTGCTGGGCCCTGGTTCGAACCCATGAGGGGACGAAATTATTATCAACCAAAAATTCTCCTTCGGTTAACATATATGAAAATGTATTGATTCCGAGGTAGAGGGAATTGGATATTAAAAATGAACATGTGTGACTCGATGAGTATAAAATCACGGTGATGTGATAAAAATTCATATATATATATATATATATATATATATATATATATATATATATATATATATATATATATATATATATATATATATAATATATATATATATATAGATATATATATATATATCTATATATATATATATATATATAATGACTTCTTATCCTGTGTGACGTTAACGTTCAGTCTGGACTGATTAGAGGAGCCACTAAAAGCTATAGAAGCGAAAACAGCAGCATGTCCCTACAACCGCAGACATTCCGAAAGGGTACTTTCAGGTACCGAAGAAGCCTGATCATTAAGTCTAAGCACAGGCATTTCCTTCGCACCCTACAAGAGGGGTATGATTCGAGTGGCGTGTCTTTCATCACACTGGTGTTGGGATTGTAACCGAATATTACTTTCGTGAGGAAAGTCCTCATAGGCTTAGTGAACACGACTTTGCAGAGTGATGCACTGGTCGTTCGTAGGCATCAAATAAAAAGTCTGTGACGACCAAACGTTGTCGAAGGGTGCACTGGGAGAGCCCGCCATTCTTCTTTTTCTTCTTTTCGTCACTTGTTACACCTTCAAGGAAAAAAAAAAAGTATTTTCCCAGGAATCGAGAAAAAATCCTATAAACAAAGAAAACAATCTCTCTCTCTCTCTCTCTCTCTCTCTCTCTCTCTCTCTCTCTCTCTCTCTCTCTCTTCACGCGTCCTGAATATCAAACAGGAATATTAAACGCGTTAATTGAAATGGTATACTGCGTATTACGCAACTATATTCAGAACTAGCTTGTCATATTCTAAGACGCCATTTGTTTATTTTGTGACGATGGTCTGCTGCAGATGGAGATTCAGAGAATCAGAGTTATAAATTAGGATGAGTTTTCAAAAGTATCTCTAACCTGCAAAAGAGTGAGGTCTAAATGCACGAGGTTATTTTGGTTGACATGATCTGAGACATAATGACATGTTTTGGGACATAATATGCATGCGTTACCGTCCGAGAAAACAAACCATTTCATGAAAAAATAAAAAATTGAGTATGCACTGATTGATACTAGCTAAAAAGTTTCAAGAATCGGATCCACAGATGTGGTGAGAAGGTCGGAGGGGAAAGAAACAGACAAGGCAGGTGGCAGGTCAAATCACTCCCGCCACAAAGGTTGGTACAGAACTTGAAATCTGTGGAACCTATTTTGTTTGTTCTGTATTCTAGAGAAACCAAGTTAATCTATGATCCAGTTTTAAGAAGAAATATGTTAAATCATCTCCCTGCCAATGATAATTTCCTCCTTAGACATTTGTATTTCAGAAGTTTCTTGCATAGCCTAATCCAGAGCCTTTATTATTTATTTTCTTATCTGTTATTAGGAAAATATTAATTACAGTTATTTCGTAATATTTACATAATATTACAATGGTAATTTTTTTATGAATGAACTAGCCATTCTTTCTTCTCTCATGAGAATAATTATGGTAGATATTACATTGTTGTGTAGATTTAAAACCCCACCTTGGAAACACGAAGATGAAAAACAGAATGACATCGGGGTCCATTTAAAGCCTTAAGGGTGGGCCGAGATAATAATTATCAGGTTGTTGCGTCTCTTCAGTATCAACAAAAGCGTCTTGGGTTGCGGCCAAGAGGTGGCGCCACACAATTTGCGTTTTTACGTACTTGGCGATGACCTTTCTGGAGTCTTCACTTTCCAACTTTATTTGTTGGTTCATTTTCCTGTTCTCAGGGATTTCGCTTGCTCTAATCCTTACAGATTATTTATTGAAGGAAAAGAACAGGAGAAATGTTCATGAACCAACCGTTCGGTAGTGCTTTTATTTCTTGCCCCTCCTGGACCACCCCCCTCAAAAAAAGAAAAAAAAATTAAATAAAAGCCCCACTTCTTATATTTGCCTTAGTTATTCAGAAACATATCTGACTGTGTTTGACGAAACCAGACCGAAAGATCGTCCATTCCTCTGCTTCATTAACAGTCCTCGTCAGAATTAGGC